>NC_090269.1:77709620-78009620 GCF_040414725.1 Anabrus simplex
ACCTAAGCTTTTAACATTCAAAGACCGATCATTGCTGCCTACTGGCCATTGCAAGGCAAAAGTATACTTTCACGACCATAAGTAGGTAAACAATCAAGGCATCACTGGCATATATGTTTGACTGACTGTACAGTTGAAGGTGTGCTGTAAAAACCACAATCTGCATTCACTTACATAGGTGAAAAGTGATACGTTGCCATTAGGCAACATTTTTGCAGTAGAGGGTTAATACACCTTAAATACGATATTTTTGAACTTGGAAATATGAAATCCATTCATTCCATACCTTAAATGCAGCCACAACCAACTCAAAGTTATCTCCTTTCCCAAGTCCAGCAGCTGCATATTTATGAAGCAGCAGGAATAAGGCTTTTGTTATGTCCTCTATATGCTCTTTAGAAGAAGGAAGATCCATCTTCAGCACCCAAGCCAAGCAATTCAGTGCTATTGTTGTGAGCTGAAAATAACAAGAAATTAGGCATTTCTCTAAAACCATGAAGCAGAAAAAACATTAAAGAAAAGTTATGCAAAACATAAAGAGTTAAGTTATAACATTCAAGAGAACAGGAGAAGGAGGACAAATGCGGACACTAAACTGCTAATGGGGGGAAAAGGTAATATTTCATTACATGAGCTCCCAATACCTGTAAATTACAATCTATCATGAAGAAGGATTATGATACTGGCTTCATTATGATTTTAATGGACAAGGTTATAGAGCAGGGTTAAAAAATATATATCCTTTATTAAAATGAACTTCATTTGAGATATTAACTTCCTGTATAATTATATTCTATGACTTCTTTTCCTTCTTATGTCTTTCCTAATAAGTCAGTTTTATGTTTTTCTGCACCAAGAGTTTCATTCACATTTCATGAAACAAGTCTGTTAAGTCTTGAAATAGTGCTGGAACACATTTTATGTAAATACATATTTCTTCTTCTTCTTCTTGTTATTTGCTTTACGTCGCGCCGACACAGATATGTCTTATGGTGACGATGAGGCAGGAAGGGGCTAGGAGTGGGAAGGAAGCGGTCGTGGCCTTAATTAAGGTACAGCCCCAGCATTTGCCTGGTGTGAAAATGGGAAACCACGGAAAACCATCTTCAGGGCTGCCGACAGTGGGGCTCGAACCCACGATCTCCCGAATACTGGATACTGGCCGCACTTAAGCGACTGCAGCTATCGAGCTCGGTAAATACATATTTAAAACTAATTTTCTGATCATAATCAAACATAATTTTATCCTTTTCAGACATGAGAGTACAATTTTTATAAAAGATATGATATCTATACTTTTTTCATGATGGAAAAAAATGACAAATTACAGAAATAATATCAAAAAACAAATATTACCACATTTTCCTTTTACATGAACTGAAGACCTACATCCTGTCTCAGTCTCATCTTTGGCTTTTACGATATGAATGTGACTGAGGTACGAGGGGGGATCAAAGAGAAACAGGATTTTATTTTTTATTTTAATTCATTCATTGAAAAACACAAGGCAATTAAAATTTATTTTTCCACACAGTTTCCTGCTTTGGAAATGCATTTGTCCCAGCGTATGGGCAGCTTTTTGATGTCCTCATCGTAAAATTTTTGATGTCCTCATCGTAAAAAGAACTGAGCCGTGTCACCAGCCAGTTGTGAATGAAGTCTTCCACACTCTCGTCATATATAACAGAAACCATTGCCCTCCTAGAAGCTTCTTTAAGCGGTCCGAACAAATGAAAATCACAGGGCAACAAATCCGGGCTGCAAAGAGGATGATCAAGTGTAGTCCAGTGCATTTCCTGTACCTTGGAGACAGTTAGAGCTGCATGGGGCTGCGCATTGTCGTGGAGGAGGATGACCTGTCGAATCGATTGGTTTTGTCTTTTGCGGCGATATGCAACCCTTGCCTTGTTCAACAGTTTGGAGTAGTAAGCAGCATTGATTGTGCGTCGTTCATGCAAAAATTCAATCAGCAAAATGCCTCACCGATCGAAAAGAAACGGTTGCAAGAATCTTGCCAGCTGACAGTAGAGACGAGTCGAGTCGAGTCGAGTCTTGGCTTTCACTGGTGCTGCCTGCCCATTCCTCTGCCACTCCTTACTGGCTTCCTTGGATTTGGGAGTGTAGTGGTAGACCCACTATCCAACTCAAAAAAGCATCCCCTTCTTCCACAAACCTCCAAAACGTCTTAACTTCAGATTTTCGGTCAAAAGGGACCCATCTGGAACACACTTTACGGAACTGTATGTCGTTTGTGATGATTGCTTGACAGCCCCCAAAAATCTTTATGGAAATCGGCTCAGCAAAGTGAAGGTTCATATTCTTTTACATGGCGGACAGCAAGAAAACTGACATTAACCAAACTGGACTGTGTTCCATCATTTAAGTACTTGGGTAATATAGTATCAAAAGACAACCTTGCAAAATATGAGGGTGGACAGTCGAATTAGCAAGGCAACTCAATTTTCTTTTTTGCTAGTGGCTTTACATCGCACAGACACAGATGGGATAGGAAAGGCCTAGAAGTTGGAAGGAAGCGGCCGTGGCCTTAATTAAGATACAGCCCCAGCATTTGCCTGGTGTGAAAATGGAGAACCAAGGAAAACCATCTTCAGGGCTGCTGAGAGTGGGATTCGAACCCACTATCTCCCAGATGCAAAGCTCACAGCCGTGCACCCCTAACCGCTAATGCCAACTCGCCCGGTGTGTGGTGACTCAACCACCACACAACCTCGGCCAAACTGACAAACAGCAATTGGAGGGACATACAACAAGATTAACTACCCAACAACTTTTAAATATGATCGTCGATTTACATCCCTTTCAATCATGCCTTATTAAATCCATTATTTCAATGTACGGTCACTGACGTCAACAAGAGCATATTTATTCAACAGCATTCGCCAAGGTCAAATGACAACGAGCATTTAAATTTCTTGAAGACCAACATTCATCCTGTCACAAGTTCAATTATCAAATTGACGAGATCTTTGAATCTTTATAGACTCTCACCCACAAGGGATAAAAAAACCTTTTTACCAGATCTCATTGCCAAGAAAATCTTCAAATTTAGCTCTTAAGATTGATTTTCACATCCTTCTAAGATTTTAGACATGCTACTTGTTTTAAATATTTTAATAATAATAATAATAATAATAATAATAATAATAATAATAATAATGTTATTTGCTTTACGTCCCACTAACTATTTTTAGGTCTTCGGAGACACCGAGGTGCCGGAATTTAGTCCCGCAGGAGTTCTTTTACGTGCCAGTAAATCTACCGACAAGAGGCTGTCGTATTTGAGCACCTTCAAATACCACCGGACTGAGCCAGGATCGAACCTGCCAAGTTGGGGTTAGAAGGCCAGCGCCTTAACCGTCTGAGCCACTCAACCCGGCGTTTAAATATTTTAGAACTCATTCTTCCAATATTTTAATGTATCTTTCCTATTAAGCACATGTAATTAAGGCATGTCTCCAAATATTCTGTATTTTATGATATTCTAATAGAGTAAGTTTTAAGTTTATGAAAAATGGTCTAATAGTTCTTAAGTCATTATTTACGAACATAACCATTCTTTGAGATTCAGATTCGGCTGATGATGCTCTGTAAGGGAGCGAAACATGTCCCACATATAACTTTTTAACTAATGAAGATATTTTAAATGTGACAACATTATAATGTATTGAACAGGTGGATCATAATAAAACTTTGTTATTGTAAATTAATTCAATTTTACCACCAAGTAAGACAACTGCTGTGGGATAAACAAGTACCATTGAAAACTAAGATGAGATTATATAAATCATATTATACACCCATCCTCACATATAACTTGGAAACTACCACGTTAACAAGACAACTCAAAACCCCAAGTTGCAGAAATGGAGTTCCTATGCACCATGATAACGAAGACCGGGAAGGATAAGTTCAGGAATGAAAAAGTCCAAGAAGAGGTGGGAACAGGAGACTCCCTACTACAGAGGATCCAGAAAGCAAGAATGAAGTACTTTGGCTATGTAAGAAGGATGAATGCAAGCAGGACTGTAAAGAGAGAATATGAAAGAGAAGTAAAAGGAAAAAGACCCAGCGGAAAAAGACAAGATTGGGAGATCACGAGACAAGAGTGGTTCATGGACAGACTAAGAGGGAGGGGGCTCGTACACCACACCCGGGCAACTGGAGGTGGTCGATGATGATGATGATGATTTCCTTTTTTATATTTTTTAGGAGTCCAACATCATGATCATCAGCTCCCATGGCAGTACAAATAAACATGCAGATCGTCTTACCTTTACGTGCTGACACTTGAGACAATTAGCCAGTATAGACACCAGTGGATCAAGGAAAGGCTTCAGTTGCTCAGAACGGAGTTTGTCTCTCTTGAGAAGTGCAGAGAACAGCCGCAATCCAAATTCCACCAAAATGTGAGCATTCGTGCGAGCAGAGTTGCGTGGAGTTGTGTTGAGGGCTCCATGTCTAGTGCGGGGAGCCTTTGGAATTAGGAATGTATCAGGACGTTGCATGGACTTTTCCTCAGTCTGTTTCTTGGCTGTGTCACTCTTTACAGGAGCTAGAGTAAGCTCCGGAATGCTTTCGGATGCCATCCCATATACAAACACAATGAGAGATTCAATAGTAATAAAAGTGTTGTCAGCTAACCCTATCACTATCTGCCGGAGCCCTTCAGAAACTTTATGAACAGTCTTATAAGAACTAGTTGACGCTAATACCTGCAACAAAAGAAATAACAAACACACAGTAGTTATTAGCAAAACAACAATTATGCTACCACTGCAGAGTAAGGTTCACTGATAAAAATGGATGACCACATCTAAAAACAAGGAAAAATTACAAGTCATTTCCTGTTCAAGGGATACCATGCCAAGAATGGAAACCATGAAATATTTGATACTATAATTACATCAATTCTATTCTTAACTATTTGAAATCCTTTAACTTTGTATCAAATTTTTCTAATCTGATTTAATCAATACTAAGCATTATATTTTAAATCCCATTCAAAACTAAAGCTACATTTAATCTATGATCTATACAAATAACCAAGGTAATTAGAGTAAGAGGTAGGGATCACGCGCAGGTCTCCCCACCACGCTTGGCCGTCGGTGACGTCATCGAGCACCCTCAGCGCCTTGTCTTCTGTATGAGCACTGCTGTGAGCTATTCTGTTTTAGCCACAAGTTAGAGATAAGAGAACTGCATTGATATTTTAACATCACCTCAGAAAAGGCATTCCACTTCACTAGAGCAATAATAAGAGAACAAATACAGTGTGAATCAAGCAGCGTTTCTGAAGTTTTTCGATATAAAAGGTTGTAACAATGCTAAGGCTGTGATCGCAGTGGAATGGCCATTCCATATGTTCATGTTCTCAGCACCTATGATAACAATAACAAGGGGCTCTAATTGTTACAGGGGGAACATTAAAGCTTGATGACTGCAAGAAGTATGTCCGTTGTTACAAACAATGTTGGGAAACTATATACAACGATCAACAACACAAACAGCACAAGTTAGGAAACTATAACTGTTCAGCAAATGTTCTCCAAGTGCCAGGAAGTGACAAATTCCAATTTAACATTAGACAGGCTATATACATTAATGAGCCTGTATATTAACATTCTTAGCACTGGTTTCATATACAACATAATGCCTTTCATAAAAAAAAAAATAACAGATGTGTTATACACAAAGAATAATGCTGATATTTTTTTTAAACGTATTATCAAACATGATTATCTATAGCATCAGTGGAATTTGTTTCTTCTTTCTTTATCGGTATTGTATTAACTGAAACCCGGTCTCTTGAATGTCTTACTTTTGTTCAAAGCGTTCATTCGAACAAAAGAACGGCTTCTCACGAAGCAACTTGGAAACTCATAAATTTCGGGGAATTTCTTTTTCAAGGTTTGTGATGTTGTTAGAACCCTCTTTCAGTTCTTTCCCGTGGTAAAATTTGAACTCTTTTTCCATCTGCACTACCGTGGTGTACCGTCTCTTTGTAGGCTGCATCAAATTGTCCCTAGACATCTTTGAAATCTAATTTCCACCCCTTGTACGTTGACCTGTCTTCTCTGTTTCACTAGCTCTTCAAGGGCTCATCTTCTGTTGTAGGCTCAACGCTAGCCTTATAGACTGCCACACGATATCCGAGTTTTATCGACTTCATCAGTAGCACATACGAACGTTTGGATGTAATGTTTCATAATCTTCCGGAGAAGAGTTGGAATTTCTTATCGCCTCGGAAGCATTGAGGCTGAGAAGCCATGATTTCACACTTTGCGTCACAGCTGTCAGAAGAGGAAGACTATATCTTCTGAACCCTCGAAGCGGAGAAAGATAGCTTTCAATAATGTCTTGATTACTTCTTACTGCCACAATTTGTTTAGGTCAGTGGCTTTAGGGAATAAATGAAAGTGTATGTTTCGTTCCTTCGCGTGCCTGGTATGATTTGTGCGGCCTACAATGGCACAACAAACCATACGGAAAAGTGTACACTATTACTGCTTTTTAAGTTTTATCACATAAAATACACACACGGTTTCTTATACACCACAGATATGTTACTATCGTGCATTATTAGCTCCTAGCTTCTGCGTGCATAGCGATTTTTAGTCAAAGCACCTCTACCTCATTCAGAGCAGCTTCAACGCAAGGGTCCTGCGTGACGTCACAGTTCTGCTTTGCTACTGCGCATCTCTCCCGTGATCCCTACCTTGTATTCTACGTACCTTGACAAATAACTAGTAGTTCTCGCAACTCCATTCATGTTGAAGTCAGACTTAATAAGATTTGTGCACTGTTGGTAATATTAGTGAGCAATCTACAAATAACTTACTCCTGATCACCCTTCCTGCATCTCTTCCCTCGTCCCTTACATCAATATAGTGTCCGAAGCCATAGCCAAGATAAAATGCCTTTTCTAACGGATTAGGAAAGGGCAACAAGTGTACTTTTCCTTTGGAATGGTCCATATTTCTTTCCCCTGCCTCTGCGTTCCATCTCAAATTTTATTTCACAGAGTGACAAAATTTTAACAATTGCTGGACTTGCAACACTAGTAGACTCAAAAATTTTCACCATTAACCACCCGACTGTATCACACTCGCTGTACGAGTACCCTAGGCTGCATGTATGAAATGTTCCTTTAACACAGTAGAAGTGCAATTTTCTGGAAATATGTTTGGCTTACGAAGAAAATGCACATGCATACTTTTATAGAGGATGAAGTTATTCGCGTCCACAGCATTCTCAAGCTGTATGTGGCCTCCTGGGTGATGATAAACAAATAATAATGAACACGCTGCCAGACAATCCTTGTGATCTCCTGGCAAACATAGACAGACATAAAACCCAACACCTTTTCTAAGAACTACCAAACAAGAAACCTGGGATCTTCTTTTTATATTCTCCAACTGAATGTTGAGGGCATTTGTGGATTAGAATTCCACTACCTATCAAAACTTCTTCATTATAATGTGGTCAATGTCATTCTACTTCAGGAAACACATACTTCCGATGAGAACAAATTACGCTCTAGGGAGAAAATTCCTGGATACACCTTTATTGGTGTAGCTTACTAACAAGCATATGGTTTAGCCACATATATGTGAAGGGAAATACAGTACTTTAAATATCAGAGCTATACACATCTACAAACCATACAAACTGTCTGGCCTAATTATTATTATTATTAATGGTAAAGTTAGCGTTCCTGGCCCTCTCACAAACTTAACCATAATATAAAAATATGATTATAATATATTACAAACAAAATTTTTAACTTAACTATCGTAATAATTTTATTACAAATACAACTTGATTAATTTAACTATTGTAAGCATATCTACTGAGTCTAACTTAAAATCTTAAGAACAAATATAGCCATTTACTCACACAATCATACTTGATTCACTGAGGCAGTTCTATAAGAAAATAAATTCGGCAAGTAGATCTAAAGATCTTTCTAATGTGAAGATTTTCGAATATTCACTGGAACAGAGTCCCAGAATCCAGCCTCCGACGCTTAGAATGATCGGTTAAAAATAGCTGTTTTGTTGTTGGGAATGGGAATGGTATGGAAGCTGGATTGTGTATTACGGTAATGAAAGGAGGAAAGCGAGTTAAACAAAGAAAGGTAGTGAGGTTGTAATTCATTCAATAGTCTTTAAACTAGAGTAGTTGTATGTAACATGTAGTTCGTCAAATTTTAACCAGGCTAGTCTTTAAAAATAGGGTGTTACGCGATCAGAGTAATTTAATGAAAGTATGAATCTTATATACCTTATATACATCAATTTAATGCTTTTTGTAGTTTACTGGGCTATTTCAGTTCTGTGTCCTTTTTTTACAGTCAGACTGAAGAGGATCGAGAAGGTTATGTTTGTTCAGGTATACCATCAGCTGTTCGTGAATCAATTTTTCAAGGACTTAAACAATGCTGCAAAAACTGAAATGGGGCAGTAATCATATGGTAGATTAGGGCAGTGTTTCTAATCTAGGGGGATTACTACCATCGGATTCAAAAGTATGGATACTCGAGTTCAAGCTTCTATAAAAACTGAATGGGTGCACCAATCTCAAACCTAATTGTACCAAATTGTAGTTCCATTCTTTCTACGTCTAACAGTGATATACATCTCTCATGTATTTCAGCAGTTGTAACCAGAACGATAAAGACCATGTTTTTTTAGCATTTAAAGCACAAACCTCGATTCTAAAACTACGTAACTTCGAAATATGTCATTCGAACGTAATAAAATGTTAATATGTCATAGCCTTAATCCACTCAATTCATTTGGCATGACATACCCGCGAGCAATGGCCACACCTTCATCTCTGATGATGAGAAATTCACGTGCCGCACCAAGTCATGTGTATTAGCTTATATTTTGATCACCCCTGCGAACTTCCATGAATGGAACAGAAATGTGGCTTCTTTAAAGCTCTCCTTCTAAGAACTTGTACCATTATTTACTGCCTAATTGTAGCCTCTGAAAGCACAAACATTTCACCAGGTGTCAGTCAGTCTCCTAGTAATGGCTCTGGAAGTAGTATAGGCACGTGACAGCAATCCTATCGATGAGTTAACTGAAAGTGTATCAGACAGTGATTCGGATGACAGTGATGGCAATTATTATAATACTGAAGAAGAGATTTTAAGTGAAACTACAGTTCACCTGATATGAATGAGTGTGAAATCACACCTAAAGCCCTGCTTGCCAAAGCAAAACATAGTGACAGGGTGTGGGTTAGTAATAATTATAACTAACCAATTCTTCATCAATTTATGGGCTCTCCAGGCACATCAGAAGAACTGAGAGACAAATATTTAGATAATTCTGTATCAGAGTTGTCTGTGTTCTTTGAGTTTATGGACCCGTCGTTTCCCACACTTTGCAGGAAACAAATATTTACACTATGAAACAATTATTGGAGCCCCAAGGGAAAAAAATGGTGACAAGCGGTCTGACACTAATGAGGATGAAATTAAGGCCTACTTTACCCTCTTCATTCTGATGTCCTCAGTTCGTATGCATCGCATCCAATTATATTGGAGCAACGATAAATATATTGGGACCTCAATTTTTCAAGGGACACCGAGTAGTGTGAGTGCCTCTGCATATACCCAACTGTTTCAAGATTTACCACACAAAATTTCCATCCTAACATCATTGTTATTGAGTACAATTATTTTAATTGCTTCTCTGAAAACTGTGCATGAAAATTCTGGTTACTGTTCCATTTATGGCATTTATTTCAAAGTAGTGCACAGTAGTTCTGACCAGGTGACTTACTCATGTTAAGGGCGATTTAAATCTAATTTCTAAGCAAGCGTGCGGGAGCACTAAATCTGAAGCGATAGGATTAAGTGTCCTAAACAAGATTTCAAACTTACAAGAGTTTATCATTATAGCTTAAGAAGCTGTTATCAATTTAATATGTAATGGGTTTTTCAGTTCTGTGAAGTCACTCAAAGCTGTGGTAAACATCGTTATGAGTGCTGCAATAACTGTTTTCATAATCTATATAGAAAACCTACAGTACATGTATCCGTAGATGTTATACCAATTAATATTTGAGCAAGAAATTTAGCGGGTGCCAACAGCAACTTAATGGCTGTGTTGAGAGCACATTGTTGTCTCAATGCCGCACTGGGTTTGTTTTCACCTGGTATTCCCACTCTGAATCAGCAGAAATTCATTGAAAACACGTGAACCATGGATTCGAGCTCAGATTCGACAGGAACCGACATCTCTGAATAGGGTTGGGCACTAAGTCCCTGTTTCGGCACACTGTGTCGGTGCACAGTTACGTTACATTGTTCCGGAACATGAGTGTCAGTTGCTTCGAAGCATTATCAAGCGAGACCGAGATAGTGACTCGCTGTTCCGTCAAAAGCGCCACTATGCACTGCCCTTCGCCTACTATCTGACTGTGTCTGTGTGCCACCATATGCTGGAGTGTTCTGTGTTCTATCATATCCTCTTTGTTCTGTTAGTCCCATTTCACCAGCCACTGGCCTTCGGTACATACAAATCACTTAGTGTGTTCTGTTTTGTTTTCAACTGTGTTTTCACTGAAGCCTAGTAACATATTATGTACCGTACAAAAAACGGTAAACTTTGCAGAATGTCACACCAGAGTTCTGTTTGTGATATTTGTAAACACATATACTGATGGAGTAACTGTGACAGGTGTATTTCAGAATGAATGAAAAACAGCAACACTTAAACATAACCTGTTCTTTTTTTGGGGTACATATTTCAGAGTTCCAACTGATTTTTCACGTGCCATGAAGCTTTATCCTGGTCCTAATTGTTCACAATACAGGCCGATACATTTCATTTGGTGAAAATATCCTTGGAATAGTTACTTTTAAACACCTATTCTATCACTGTAACCGTGGCATGTGTATTTCGTGAAAATGAAAATCCACAGCCCGTTTCCAGCCATTTGACTGGGTCAAGAATGGAATGAATGAAGCCCCCTTCTTTTTTTTTTTTGTTAGTTGCTTTACCTCGCACTGACACAGATAGGTCTTATGGCGACGATGGGACAGGAAAGGCCTAGGAATGGGAAGGAAGCAGTTGTGGCCTTAATTAAGGTACAGCCCCAGCATTTGCCTGGTGTGAAAATGGGAAACCACGGCAAGCCATCTTCAGGGCTGCCGACAGTGGGGTTCAAACCCACTATCTCCCAGATGCGAGCTCACAGCCGGGCGCTCCTTACCGCATGGCCAACTCGCCTGGTGAGCCCACTTCTAGCGGCAAGGATGGGAATTGTGGTGGCTGCTGAAACCTGTCACACTCCTCTGGGGCAATGATTAATGAACGATTGTATGTATGTATGTTCAGTCCATCCGCGATGCCGCTGGTGGGCTCCTCAACAGCTGTCATAGATGGCCTAGGCATCACTGAAGAGGCGTAGTAGGGAAATGAGGAGTGAGGTAGTTTCCCGTTGCTTTCCTCACCAAGCCAGAGTTGCTATTACATATCAGTCTGCCAAGCCCACTGAAATGTATACACCAACCGACCCTATGAGCAACATTTTCACACCATTCATAGCAGGGACTGGCTGCATAAGGATTGGCATTACCTGCATCACTCATACCTCGGTCACTTTCATATTGTCAAAGCTAAGGATAAGACAGAGACAGATCTATGAAAGTAACAAAATTGCTCTAGCCTATACCAGAAGACATAGTGCACTGTAAACACTAGGTCCTGCCAGCAAAGGCATTAATGAATGATTAATGAAATTAAATTATATCGAGGAGTGTTGCTGGAATGAAAGATGACAGGGAAGACCAGAGTACCCGGAGAAAAACCTGTCCCACCTCCGCTTTGTCCAGCACAAATCTCAAATGGAGTGACCGGGATTTGAACCATGGAACACAGCGGTGAGAGGCTGGCGCGCAACCACCTGAGCCACATATTGCCTGCAAAATTTTAACCTAAAAGCAGCCTTTAAACGTGATTATTTGGCGCAAATTTCCATGTTCTGACCTTTCCTTCATGTTCTGTGCAGCTTTACGCTGGCCGTATTACACACAGCACGTCCGGTAAAGGCACTTTTCTGCTGACGCGGTGCATGCCATGTTGCCTCTCGAAGTGATCTCTTCCGGGCAGTTACAGTTCCGTGCGCCGTGTGCTGGCGTAGGGTACCGAAACAGTCCATCTCAAGCTTCTAATGTTTTAGAACAGCTGACTGTTCCGGTCTGTCCAACACTCTCTCTGAAGAGGAAATTGTGTACATATGAATTATTTGCTTTTTTTGTACATACATAAATCCAAATGGTAATGATTAAATCTGATGTATGAATATTATATTCATAACAAAGACAATCACAATGCTTTTAAACAATAAGCAGCTCATCATTTTATGCCTTTGGGGGTCCAAAGCCCTCACCCAAAAGATGATGGGAAATGGTCGATATTTAATGTTGTTAAATATCATTCCTGTTTTAAAGAGAGAGTTGATCATATATACTTAATAACGCATGACCTACAGCATGTGCAGCAACACAGCACTCTACAGGTAATTGGAGTGCAACTGTCCTCCTCTTGGAGTTCATGCAATTTCCCGCTCAGATAATAATCGATATAAAATCTATGGATACATATAGGTTTTCTATAAATACACTGACTGACAGTGACAATGCAACACCAAGGAGGAGTGGTTCGAAAGGGATGAAAGTTGGGGAAAAAACAGAGTCGGCACGGAAGAATAATTGATGTTTATTTCAAACCGATATGCAGGTTACACAATGCGCACGGCATCGACTCAGTAGGATGTAGGACCACCGCGAGCGGCGATGCACGCAGAAACACGTCGAGGTACAGAGTCAATAAGAGTGCGGATGGTGTCCTGTTGGATGGTTCTCCATTCTCTGTCAACCATTTGCCACAGTTGGTGTTCCGTACGAGGCTGGGGCAGAGTTTGCAAACGGCGTCCAATGAGATCCCACACGTGTTCGATTGGTGAGAGATCCGGAGAGTACGCTGGCCACGGAAGCATCTGTACACCTCGTAGAGCCTGTTGGGAGATGCGAGCAGTGTGTGGGCGGGCATTATCCTGCTGAAACAGAGCATTGGGCAGCCCCTGAAGGTATGGGAGTGCCACCGGCCGCAGCACATGCTGCACGTAGCGGTGGGCATTTAACGTGCCTTGAATACGCACTAGAGGTGACGTGGAATCATACGCAATAGCGCCCCAAACCATGATGCCGCGTTGTCTAGCGGTAGGGCGCTCCACAGTTACTGCCGGATTTGACCTTTCTCCACGCCGATGCCACACTCGTCTGCGGTGACTATCACTGACAGAACAGAAGCGTGACTCATCGGAGAACACGACGTTCCGCCATTCCCTCATCCAAGTCGCTCTAGCCCGGCACCATGCCAGGCGTGCACGTCTATGCTGTGGAGTCAATGGTAGTCTTCTGAGCGGACGCCGGGAGTGCAGGCCTCCTTCAACCAATCGACGGGAAATTGTTCTGGTCGATATTGGAACAGCCAGGGTGTCTTGCACATGCTGAAGAATGGCGGTTGACGTGGCATGCAGGGCTGCCACCGCTTGGCGGCGGATGCGCCGATCCTCGCGTGCTGACGTCACTCGGGCTGCGCCTGGACCCCTCGCACGTGCCACATGTCCCTGCGCCAACCATCTTCGCCACAGGCGCTGCACCGTGGACACATCCCTATGGGTATCGGCTGCGATTTGACGAAGCGACCAACCTGCCCTTCTCAGCCCGATCACCAAACCCCTCGTAAAGTCGTCTGTCTGCTGGAAATGCCTCCGTTGACGGCGGCCTGGCATTCTTAGCTATACACGTGTCCTGTGGCACACGACAACATGTTCTACAATGACTGTCGGCTGAGAAATCACGGTACGAAGTGGGCCATTCGCCAACGCCGTGTCCCATTTATCGTTCGCTACGTGCGCAGCACAGCGGCGCACTTCACATCATGAGCATACCTCAGTGACGTCAGTCTACCCTGCAATTGGCATAAAGTTCTGACCACTCCTTCTTGGTGTTGCATTTGCTCTGTCAGTCAGTGTATTTATTATGAAAACAGTAATTGCAGCACTCATAACGATGGTAACCACAGTTTTGTTCGACCTCACAGGACTGAGAAACACATTACAAATTACACTGATAACAGCTTCTTAAGCTGTACTGATAAACCCTAATAAGTTTGAAATCTTGTTTGGGACACTTAAGCTATGACACATCAAATTGTATCACGTTCAGATGACGCGTTTTGAAGTTACGTAGTTCTAAAGTTGAAGTTTGTGCATAGAGTACCAAACTGTCTTTTTTTCGTTCCGATTAAAACAGCTGCAGAAATACACAAGACAAAAATAGTTATATATCACAGTCAAATGCAGAAAGAATGGAGTTACAATCTGGTGCAATTAAGACTGGTGCACCCGTTTATATTTTATAGAAGCTTAAACATGAGTATCCATACTTTTGAATCTGACAGCAGAGCTTCTTTCCACAGTGTAGGGAAGGTCCCTGTGAGCATGCAGTAATGAAATGTGTGTTTGATGACTGGTAGTATTGCATCTAAAATATGTAGTGTGTTTTTTAAGTAAGTACCGATTTGATATTCCGCCGATACAGCGCTGCGGTCGGCATTCCATGCATGCGCGATGTGTACCTGCATCTATTGGCAAGGCTGAGGCGCCATTATGGCAATGGTCGCCCTTGTGTACGTTTGTTGGCAAGCATTTGAAATGGCCTCGCCAATTGAGAGTCCCGCTGACTGTGAAGTCCGTTCTGTTATTCGTTTTCTGAGTGCAAACAGTTTGAAAGCTATCGATATTCATCGTGAGATTTGTGCAGATTACGGACCAAACATTATGAACGATGGAAGGGTTAGGAAATGGATTTGAGCATTTAAAGGTGGCCACAAAGATGTGCATGATGAAGAACGGAGTGGGCGACCCAGTCATTAGTGAAGATTTGGTGCAGGCAGTTGACCAAGCAGTGAGAGAAAACAGGCGCTTTACGATTACGTCGTTATCTGACGTGTTTTCTCAAGTTTCTCGAAGAACAAAAGGCGTGGCATGCTCAGTAAGGGCGTCCTTTTGCTTCATGACAATGCCCGTCCTCATGCAGCTCGCGGCCAACTTCTATGAGGATGGTATGCAAAAGCTCGTTGTACGATATGACAAGTGCCTCATATTGGTGGGAATTATGTTGAAAAGTAGAGTAATGTACAGGCTTTCATATAAAAATAAAATTGTTAAAAATTCTCTGTTTGTTTTTCATTTATTTCAAAACGGTACTTACTAAAAAAAACATGCCTCGTATATTTTAGAACAGAATTAGAAATATTGTCGCTGCCTCTGGTATTTGAACTGATGGAAAATATGGAATTTTTACTTCTTTCTGGATAATAGTGCAAAACGTGAAAGATGGACGGTGCAGTATTTGTTGTTTTAGTATTTCAGTGATCGAGTTGTGTGTTGTTATGGGATCTGAATGTACTCCATCAGCAGAGAAAAGCAAATTTAGCTTCATCTGGTGCAATATTTGGTTCAGTGGACTCATTGTCCGGTTTTCCAATGCCGGCTGAATGCAAATGACGCCACATGTTCCTTGAATTTAAATTTCTGGCAAGTTTCTTATTTCTGATAGATTGCTTTGTTTTATTTCTCTGGACATGGTACAGTTCAAAATTGTCTGATGAGGTGTTACATCGGTACTGCTGATATAATGCATCCATCTAAAAGGGCCATCGTCAATCTGACTTTGTCTGTTAAATCAGGTGCATGTTTACATATTACCTCAGCTTTGCGTGTTGGGGCGTGCTTGTCGTAAAGTCCGTTAGAAGGAAGTTAAATCTTTTGACTTTTAGAGTCAAAGTCATTTATAAATAAAATGTCATGGCATGGGAAGGCATAAGTGTCTTGTAGCAGGAGTAGCATGTTACATATCTCTATAGGTTATGTATTTTAGTGTGCATCATGGAACTTGAACTGAGTATGCTAAATAAATAACTGGGAACTGGCAGTAAGTCAGACTTTTGTCAGCATTATCTGTTATCATTAGTCTAGATCAATGAGGGTATCGGAAGTAGTCATAGTTGAGTGAATGTGGTGAGTTGGGTTCAGGTAAGTACAGTCAAGTTACAGGATTTGATTATGCTAAGCAACTGTCTTGAGTCATATGCAGACACAAGCATATTTATATTGAAATCACATGTTCGTAGGCTGATAACAGTCTTAGTAGGCTGTCTTTTAATTCCAAGAAATTTCTTGTTTTGAGAGGTCTGTATACCACTCCTATTAGAAATTTCTGGGTCAAGGTAGTTATTTCAATGAACAGAAACTCAGGTCCTGGATGTTCAAAATGAGAAGATTTATAAATTAATTTACTGAGGAACTTACTCCTAATGTATAAGACCCTGCCTCCTCCTTGCCCATCCCTATCGTTCCTTCATAATCGGGATTCGCTAAACAAAACTAGAGTTGAAGGTTCAGAGTTGCAAAGTCAAGGCTCTGAGACTGCAAGAACATCTATCTTGCCTCCTTCACAAGTAGCTTTTAACTCTACGTGGTATGCAGGAATTGACTGAGCATGGATATGAACACAAAACAAGCAGGTAAGCAGGTTTGCACATATATTCTCAGTGGATTTACGAGCCAGTGTACTAGTGGGAAGTGTAAGGGAAACCTGTGAGGGTTGGTCTACAGCTGAGGAAAGAAATACAGGAAGTTGGTTCAGGAAGCGGAGGAAACACATGCGGGAAGCCGATCATCATTCTCTGTGGAAGAAGTTATTTCCATATTCTCAAACACTTACCTCTGTTGTTTCTTGAGAACTGCTAAATCAAACCAAAAAATTTAAAATATTAACCATAGAGATAAGTAATTTTGTGATTTTTTTACTGTTTCATGTATAACTATGTCATTTAAAATAAATTTAATGTACTATGTCCCTGTGCAGTAATTTAGAATTGTTTTTTATACTTGTACGTGTATGCAAAAGTTTAAATTGTGGAGTATGTCACAGCTCTGCAAACCTGACACTTAAAGGGTTTAAGTTCAACTGAAAGAGAAAGGAATATATTCAGCGATATTCAGCGCAGCTTAAAAATGTAATTGTTTCCAACTGCACAGCTTTTCAAATTTTCAATTTTATTTTATAGTGTAAAACAACAGCAGAAATGAAAATGAAGGTCCACCTATTCATTACCATTTAATATGATGTCAAATCAGTTATACAATGGGACCAGTTTCGACCCGTCTTCAGTCATGGGCTAAAATTGACAATGGACCAAATATACTGGTATTATAATGAAGTTTATATCGTACAAAACACCAGTAGACAAAAAAAAGATCATAGCAAAGAACCAGCAATAATCAATTGAATTTCCCTTTACCTATTTTGTTCACTTCATTTCATTTCTTTTCTATTTCTCAATATTTTAGTTGTACAGTTTCAATTATATTATTTTGTTTCATTTATCTTACATAAGTTCAAGTAAATTTCTGTTAGTACTTTGGAGGTTAATTATTTAAAAAATATCTTTAATGTATCAAAGGTGACTGCCATTGGGACTGGAATCCAAATCCCCAGCTTGCCAAACAGGTGCATCAACTGATTTTCACCGGGATAGTTAATACATAAGAGAATCACATGTTGAGAATCTGCATGTTAAGTTGCTTACTGAGTCATCTACAGCATAAAGACATGGGTAGATCATCGAATTAATTCAATATAATAAAAAGCAATGCAAAACTAACCTCTTTGAAAGGTAACAGAAAGTCTGTCAAGCATTTTTCTGTCAGATGTTGTGCCACAATGTTCAAAGTGTCATAGCTCTTGGTGGAGCGAGCTTCAAACCAATGAACCTGGATCTTCTCCACATCTTTCTCTTCTGATGCTGCACCAAATAGGTCTTGTTTACACACCTAGAAAGACAAAACAACACAAACAAAACATTTGAAAATTTACAAATAATGTCAGAATTTTAATAATTTTAATATCTATTTGTGTGTTCTGTGCACTTTTGTATGATGGCAATATCACTTAAAATTCTGTTCATTTAATAATCAAGACAACTTGCATATATCATGTTAAGGGGGGAGACCCAGCTTAACAAAGGCAAAAAATAGGTTAATATTCATTCGATTGTTAAATATGCTACAATTATTGTTGACAATTCCTGCACATATCCCAGTGTTGGCATGCTTCCTGGCAACCGGAAGCAACTTCAATAATGTCAGAATTTTAATAATTTTAATATCTATATATATAAAATAAGAGTTTTGTCTGTACATTGTTCAGAATTTGAAAAGAATGGTATTTCTGTATCGGTCATGTCCACAGTAACCAGGAAATGCACTTTTTACTTTTCTGTAATTTCTGTTTGTCTGTCTGTCTGTCTGTCTGTCTGTCTGTCTGTCTGTCTGTCTGTCTGTCTGTCTGTCTGTCTGTCTGTCTGTCTATACACGCATCACTAGAAAACGGCCAAAGAGAATTTTATGAAAATCGGTATGCAAAGTCGGATAATAAGTCGCTACAATCTAGGCTATAAATAATTTTATTCACGCTGATAGAAATGGTAGTTTAGGGGAAGGCCCAAAATTTAATTTTCAAATATTTGTTATTTTAGTAGTCCTATATTAATAAAAATTGATATGAGAAGTCGAACAATACGTCGCCATAATCTAGCATATGAATAATGTTATTCACGCTGAGTGAAATGGTAGTTTAGGGGAAGACCTAAAATTTAATTTTTAAATATTTACGTTATTAGTGGTCTTATTTCATTGAAAATTGGTATGCAAAGTCGGAGAATGAGCCACTATAATTTAAGCTATAAGTAATTTTATTTAATCTGAGTGAAATGGTAGTTTAGTGGAAGGCCTAATATAATTCTCAAATATTTATATTATTAGTTGTCCTATCGATAAATACTACATAACCAAAGTTATAGAGAATTAAATTTCCGATCATTTATGTCTTATATATTTTTACCGTAACGGCTATGATAACAGAGATATTCATGAATTTGTATTTTTGTTGCTAAGTCCATATCAACGCCGAGCCACGAGAAAATGGGTTAACAGAATTTAATGAAAATCGGTATATAGAGTCGAGGAATAAGAAACTACAGTCTAAGCTATGAAAATTTTATTCATCCTGGGGGGTAAGGTGCCTAAAATGTAATTTTAAATACCAATGCTATTGGTCCTATCGAAAAGTAGTATATAAAAAAGTTATAGAGAATACAATTTCCGATCATTTATCTTTTATTCAGTTTTACCGTACCGACTATGATAAGAGTGGTATTTCAGAGTCGGAAGGAAACGAAATGTGAAGGCCTATAATATCGAAGGTGCATAACATTGATCAACAATAACATTACATTGGCCACTGTTTATTGTGATGTTCTTTATCTCTTATGCTGCCTCTCAACTCCGATAGATGGTATTAGTGCTGCGTACTGAGTATAACAGCCTGACTGAATACATACATACATACATAATCATTATAGACTGTTATGCCTTTCAGCGTTCAGTCTGCAAGCCTCTGAGAATTTACTAAACGTCGCCACAATCCGCGATTTGCAACTAGTGTTGTGGCCTCATTTAGTTCTATACCTCTTATCTTTAAATCGTTAGAAACCGAGTCTAACCATCATCGTCTTGGTCTCCCTCTACTCCTCTTACCCTCCATAACAGAGTCCATTATTCTCCTATGTAACCTATCCTCCTCCATTCGCCTCACATGACCCCACCACCGAAGCCGGTTTATGCGTACAGCTTCATCCATCGAGTTCATTCCTAAATTAGCCTTAATCTCCTCATTCCGAGTACCCTCATGCCATTGTTACCACCTGTTTGTACCAGCAATCATTCTTGCTACTTTCATGTCTGTTACTTCCAACTTATGAATAAGATATCCTGAGTCCACCCAGCTTTCGCTCCCGTAAAGCAAAGTTGGTCTGAAAACAGACCGATGTAAAGATAGTTTCGTCTGGGAGCTGACTTCCTTCTTACAGAATACTGCTGATCGCAACTGCGAGCTCACTGCATTAGCTTTACTACACCTTGATTCAATCTCACTTAATATATTACCATCCTGGGAGAACACACAACCTAAATACTTGAAATTATCGACCTGTTCTAGCTTTGTATCACCAATCTGACATTCAATTCTGTTGAATTTCTTACCTACTGACATCAATTTAGTCTTCGAGAGGCTAATTTTCATACCATACTCAATTGCACCTATTTTCAAGTTCCAAGATATTAGACTGCAGGCTTTCGGCACAGTCTGCCATTAAGACCAAGTCGTCAGCATAGGCCAAACTGCTTACTACATTTCCACCTAACTGAATCCCTCCCCGCCATTGTATACCTTTCAGCAGATTATTGGCGGGAAATAGCCGGAGAGTTAGAAAACCTTCTTTAGTATGCCATTCCTCTGGTTCATACATTTGCTGATACAGCTGATACACCGGTTCATCATAGTATTTCAGCTGTTCGATCCCTACTCTGACGCGCTGTTTTGAATGAGCAGTGTGCATACTTAAAGCAGAGCCTCACTTAATTGTAGTAGTAGTAGTAGTAGTAGTAGTAGTAGTAGTAGTAGTAGTAGTAGTAGTAGTATGGCCTGGTCTAGAATAACAATTTAGGCCTTTTCCAAATTATAGCACCACATATTCACTGAATAACTCAAAATTCAACTCTGAAAAGAGCCGTTTCTTAAGAAAAGCTTCTTTCTCATCACTTTTATTAAATTCTACATTCAATTTATTCCAAACTAGCAGTGAAGAGGGGGTTTCTCTTCTGGCTGGGAGGAAAAATTTCCCTTCAAGTCAAATAGATTTTTCCGCTGCCAGTGTAGTGAATTGATATTTTCAGACTCACCGGGTACTCCTAGGAAATTGGGCATAGTTTTTGCCCTGGGAGTCTCCTCTATTCGACCCTCTCCCCGCTGAAGAAACCCGAAGAGTGTTCACGGATCACGGCTGTCTGCGGTTTGGTCATTCCAGGTCTGGAACTTTGGACTGTTAGATAGGCAGCGTAGTTCTGTTCATTAAAAGTGAGAAAATGTGTGGTGTTTCATTTGAACGAGTATCTCGTAATATGAAAGCAGTGCTTTTAATCGCGCCATTCCTATTGACGTCACTGTATGTTCATTTCAGGTGGGAAAACCACTAAGACAGTCTTTCTGAGGATGTAAAAAGGCATTTTAATGAAAACATCCCAACCTGATTGTGACTGATGGTATGAAATTGGGTCTACCATTACAGTAAAAATTCCCTCAGTCTTCATATAAGAAAAGATGTTTGGTGACCTCCCGTTGCGTTTCTAGGGTAACGTTAAGAGCTATACAATTTAAGACAATCTTGCTCACAACGTGTACACTACCTAACCTAGAATTCTGTATACAATGCAGAATTCCGTAGCGAAGCATGGGTACATCAGCTAGTTTTAAAATAAAATATTCAAAATTTCCCGCCTTTTTAACAATATATCATTGTCCCTTGTAAATTCCAAGTTTATAAGAATTTTCGTACTTTTCCTTTTTTTAAAGTGTGTATCAAAACTCCAGCTACAAAATGAACCTCAATCATTAACATAGACTGTGATTTGGATTTTTGTCGCGTTTTTATTCCGAGCACCAGAAAATATTTATAGTTTTTTAAAAACAAATGTTATATAAAATCTAATTAAAATCTTATTGATCTGAACGAGGTACTGATTGTAGTAGAACACTATGGGAGGAAACTCTGAAAAATTCATAATTATCCGTGAATCAGTAAGAGGGTTATGAAGGAAACCGTGATATATTGTTAAAAAGGCGGGAAATTTTGAACATTTTATTTGAAAATGTTATAATTAGAATTTTGACATTATTGAAGTTGCTTCTGATTGCTCTGAAGCATGCCAATACTGGGATATGTGCAATATTTGTCAACAACGTTTGTAGCATATATAACAATCGAATGAATATTGGCCTATTTTCCCCATGTTAAGCTAGGTCTTCCCCATTAACTGACCAACCACTCATAAACATCAAGGTAATTTTCCCCAGACTAGTCAGCCGCTCCCAGGCGTGCTCAGTTCGAACTATGAAAAATAATACCTTAAAATATATTTACACCCTAGATTTTGATGGGGAACATATAACTAAAATGGACACTGTCAGGTCAACTAAAAGCTATAAATAAAGCAAGGTGAAGCATGACGTCAGTTTAGAGGAAAAGTATGTTTATTATAAAAATAAACAAGAAAATATGAAAAACAGCAAAATATCAAATGTGATTTAAAAAATTACATGACTCAGATCATTCGCTTAGCTAATAGAGTTCATCTTGAGGATCAAAGTATAATACAAATTTACAAGCATATGCCGACACACACACTTAACACTGCAAGGAAAAATTCTTTAATTTTATTACTTTAACACTTTGGCTAGCGTGCTCGCACCATGCTCCTGGCTTCATTTTTGTTAACTCTTATGACTGTAGATGAGTATATTTCCCCTTTCCTGCACACTTGACATTGCAGTGGGGGTCCATAACCTTAAGAAAAGACATGTTTTAATGCGCGAAGGGGAGACAATCGCTAATCTAACTGTACAATAAATCTATGCCAAGTGGTAAAACATCCTACAAATATATACACCTCAATCATGAGTAACCTCATGAGCACAACAAAACAATATGGATCAAAACCACACACACCAAAATCACATAAATGGTAAATATACACAATCAAAGAACAAAAGCATGATGTCACCATGCCTCACCAAGAAAAAAGCATGCTGCATTTATGCATTTCTCACTCACTCACAGTCTTGATGGAAAATATAAAGAAATAAATGTTATGCTTTAAGCAATCACTTCCTATTCAACGTAGCTTCCTGAAATCGATTACATGACACAAAAATCAATCAACAGGCGGACTTTACAACGGTGCCCATAAATCAACATGGATTCCTGAAATAAATTACATGACACAAATTCATGAAAATAACAGAGTAGGCTTTAACTTTCAACACATAACTCAACGTTGGCCTCTGAAAACGATTACATGACAAATATTCCTCAGCGTGGTTATATCATAAAAGAAAATGAAAACTAAATGTCACGATATAAAAATCTTGTCTACTGCAACAACTGTAGTGACATGAACGAAAACCAATAAAATCAACACGAAGTATAGGCCGCTAAAATAAAACTCTCCTCGGTAGACACATACATCATCCTAGTCAACCACACAGCGGAATGACTCAAAACGGAGATTCAATCTCCCAAAATAATGCAGCAAATACCAAAAACATACAGGGTCCAACCCTCAACACATGCTGCTCACAAGTCTACCTGAGGCAAGTTACACAATCATGAAAATGCAGACCTTTCAAATTAGGAACGCATCCTCTTACTCATTCTTTTTATTTTCCTACTGATTTTTCCCACACCTGTGGGGTCGCGGGTACGATCTGTGTCGCACAAGTGGATTTGGCCCTGTTTTTATGGCCAGATGCCCTTCCTGACGCCAACCCTATATTGAGGGGTGGAATCACTATTGCGTGTTTCTGCGGTGGTTGGTAGTGTGGCGTGTTGTCTGAATATGATGAGGAGAGTGTTGGGACGGACACCCAGTTGTTTTTTACGTCAACTGTTCTAAAGAATCTACAAGATCCTAGTTACATACTTCAATTATATTAAATTATTTTAAATGGTATTATATATATTTTTGCAACCGAAACAATTACAAGCTTGATCATTAAACTATTCACCAAGTTTCGTCGGCAGTTGAAAGCACAGTGCCGGACATCGAGTATGTTGCGCTGATCTTCAGGAGCTAGAATCTTGCTTCAATCAAGCGACTCTTCTTCGACTTCTACACTATTTTGGGACTTCATATTTATTAAATTGTACTGTGACTTCATGCCTGATAGTATATACAGGCTGGCTCACTTAACTGTTCACCTCTTCTCGTAAACATTTTGAGGCACAGTGCCGAACATCGCGTGTGTTGTGCTACTCTTCAGAAGATTGCGCCTTACTTCATATAATTGACTGACTTTCTACTTCTTCTATATTTTATGATTTAAAATCACGCAGTGCTAATCCCCATTATCTTATATAGCTTCTTCAACTGCTTTTGTGAAAGAGTAATCCTTTAATTTCTTGTTTTCCTATACATTGTTTTTGTATTTTTTATTCGGCTGATGATGACCCAGATTGGTGGTCGAAACCGGTACCGCTTCCGCTTATAATTAAATAAGAATGTAACACGACATTTTTTATTTACTTGTATTGAATTCATGAAAATAACAGAGTAGGCTTTAACTTTCAACACATAACTCAATGTTGGCCTCAGAAAAAGATTACATGACACAAATATTCCTCAGCGTGGTTATATCATAAAAGAAAATGAAAACTAAACGTCACGATATAAAAATCTTGTCTACTACAACAACTGTAGTGACATGAACGAAAACCAATAAAATCAACATGAAGTATAGGCCGCTAAAATAAAACTCTCCTCGGTAGACACCACATTGTTTGTTATTTCAATTTGACTTTGGACATTGCAACACTGCACATGTACTACATGTAGGTAACAACCTAATAGGTTGAAAGATGATTTCGATTACAATGCAGCTGTGAAAATTCAATATCCATCTGTCTATTACTTTTCAAATATTTATGCAATTGTTAATGGATTCTTGCACCTTTATAGGTAATTTTTCGAATTTTTAGGCCCTCTAATTTAATTATGTCTTTCCATTAAACCTGCCCTTATTCTCCTTGTCATTTTTCTTCCTTTCTCTTTTTACTAATGTTGTCAAATGTCATTATGTCTAAACACTAAATAATACAAAACTATAAATATAAATACTAAGGTAATTAAATTTTCACAGCTGGCATAGAATCAGAGAGAATGGCATTTACTCTTCAATAACACGACATGCCACCATACCCTGCCAAGGGTTATATATGGATTGAAGAGAGAGACAGATTTAATCAGAAAGAAAAGAAAGCATTACCTCTAATATAGGACGAAGACAGAGATCTAGATCTCCTGGCTTGAAGTACTCCTTCAGAGCTACGAGGATCGAATGGATCGTGTAGATCAGAACATGGACGTGGAAGCCTCGAGTGAGAAGGGTGGTCATTTCATTCAGCAGGAAATCTAGATATGATGGTCCCAATGCCACCATGATCTTCTGCAATGTCTCACGAGTTACTCTTCGCACACTATCAAGTCGTGACTTCAGAAAGGTGCACAGTTTCATTATAATGCTATGAAGAAAAGAAAAAGTACAGAAAGAAATAATAACAGAAGACTTCGCATGACAGTGAATAACAGTAGTAATATTATCAAAATGTAGTGAAATCCAAAATAAACCAAACGTTCAAGGTACCGGTAAAATTATTCACAAATGACAAGCAAGCTTACACGAAATATCACCTCAAAGTAAGCATCTTGGACAGCAACACACTTACACCAGCATGTGTTCTATTTATCAAACTATTTGTGCAGTCATTTATGATGACTTTAGAGTATGTGTTGTGTATGTCTGCTGAGATGACCCCTTAATGACAGTCTGACATTCAGCAATGAATTATAAGGTACTATAACGTACTACTCCCTGAACATCGCCAGCATACTGATCTGTCAGCACAATATTTTTTGTTGATATGATAGGTAATTTTTGTGTTGATGGTTGTAATTTATTTTTTATTTTTTTATTTTTATTTTTATTTTCACACTAGACTGTCAGTGAAGGATGAAAATGAGCTTACTGGGAGTTTCTCTGGAGGATCATCTCTGTAACATTCTGTCATAAGGCATAAAACTGGACTAACGGATGTACAAAAGGGGGTATGGTCCTATGTAGAGCTGGGCTGGGAACACAGGAAGATCTGATCCCCAGAAATGGACAAAGGCAGTAAGAGACTAGTATCCAAGAGATGGGACACTGAAGAAGAGGATGTTCACTGCATAGGTGGTTCGATGTAGTGAGGCAAACAGTGGGACCATTGTGGATGAGAATTGCTCAATACAGAAGAACCTGGAAGACAATGAGGAATGACTTTGCTCCAAAACAGGGATTGATCAGGAGGTGATGATGATGATGATGATGATGATGATGATGATGATGATGATATCTGAATTGGATATTGTAGAGAATATATTGAACTTCACTGCCTGTAATCACGCTGTTCAAAAGATTTTTTCACCCTTGTCTACCTTGTCAATGAATTTGCAGCAAACCAGTGCTTACTCATTCTTTGTAACAGTATACTGGCACACACAGCAAATCTTCAAAGTATTGTGGAGACTGGTATGTCTGAAAAATGAAAGATGCCTAACACGTTTACCAGATCAACTATCATCTGTCAGGGGTATCAATGGAATTCTGCAGCACCTCTGGCGAATATGTTCAGGTCAGACTGACAGGAGTCTGTCAATATGAAGGAGTCATCTTCTGTGAAATGTTGTCATCCTTCAATAACTTGTGTCACTTGTATGCACGGATCTATGAAATGGAATCCCCCTCAGTACACTTAATGTATGAAGGTCTCCACATAATATTTTGTCAAAATTTAACACTCATCCACACATATTTATGTACAATCACAGTAAGCAACAATCGAGCATAACAGCTGGCATATCTGCTACTTACTTCCACCAATATGAACTGTCAGTTGTTATACCTGTACAGTTGTAAAACAAGAGAGCTGCCAACTCCAAGGAGCAGCAAACAGCGTTTGGTTTATTTTTCAACTCTACTACATATCATATACATTATGGATCATTCTAATAATAAACTTAGCAGATTATCCATACGATCTAATAACTATGTTTACATACTCAGGTAAAGACGAAAAGAAACTAACAACAGTTAGTACAATAGAAGTTATTAAGGAAACAACAGACAGCAATAGATTACCCTATAAGAACATGATCAATACAATAACATGCAGAGGGAAAAACATCTGATGGCCCAAAATTGTCTATACAATTTTCACTGGGAGGAGGAGAGACAAATGTGTTATCGGTTTCATCGTCCTTTGTACATTGCCATTTTTTAAATAATTTTATTTAGATTGTAATATTATTTTATTTAAAGATGACAATAAAACTCCATGCAGAACCTAGGTAGTAAATTTTTCTGGAAGAATTCTCAAAATAAAAACTATGTTTCAATCAACAAAGTATTTCCAACACCTGTAACAACTGACAGATAATCATGATTATGCAATCACACACAATGATAAAATTATAATTTCTTACAAAGTATTCTAAGTCTCATCCATAACTACTCATTCACGGGAGGAAACCTCACAGCAATTTCCATTAGCACATAGTAGGATAAAATAATAATAATAATAATAATAATAATAATAATAATAATAATAATAATAATAATAATAATAATAATAATAATAATAATAACAACAACAATAACAATAATAATTGTACCGGGCGGTACACCTCCACGCCGCTAATTTAAAATGTGCGCCAGTTGAAACTCCTCTGCTGGAGGAAGTCTGAACTTTATCTACGGTATTAATTTTCTACTTTCTCAGAAGATGTCACTATCTGGAAATTTTGGAGTTTTTGAACTGTGTCATTTTCGACGTATTTTTGTTTTGCTTGTAGTAAGAAGTGTGAACTTTCTCTTCTAGAGGACACTACTGAAGATCAACAATAGTGCACCCTAGTGCGGAGTGAAAGAACTGTTTTTTTGGAGAAAATTTAATTTCAAAAGTTTGTTCTTTGCTAAATTTCTTTCAGTCATTGTTTAAGTTGGCAATATTAACCCTTTCTTTCCCCTTGTTTTGAATTTAGCCAATCCCGAATTTCTTAAATTAATTTTCCACCAATAATGTGTTTCTTCTTCATCTTGTGTAGGGGTTTTCGTTATCCACCAATAAAAAGATTGTGGGCGGGTGTTTTCCTTCCTGAAACACCTCGAACTTTCCGCGAGAGTATATAAACTGCTGATTTGAGGGTCTCTGCGCCACTTCTGTTCCATCTTTCAGTGTGTAAAGTACATAGCAGGGGGCGGGAAGCGCCTCTTTCTTCGGCAGCGGTCAACAACAAGGTAATGGCCGATTAATAACTTCTTTCTTTGCTAGCTCAGCAGTTTAACTCTCGGGGCGGGTCCGAAGTTTTTCCATAATGTAACCTTCCTTAAAATGTATCTATTCTATCTTTAAACTGCATATCGGGATAGAGAGTGCTTAACCCTCTCGAGCTCCCAATCATATTGTTTTGAGGTGAACTTATTTTTCTCAACCTATTCTTCGTTAACGTAAAGCAAATTGTTCTTTTCTAAAGTCACCTCTGTAGTATGGGATTAGCCCTTGCTTTAGTGGCCTAGAGCCAGATTAGGTTTTAAAACAAATGCATTAGGAGTGCAGATCACCTCCTCTCAAATTGTTATTTTAGAGGTCATGTAATTAACCTTCTTCTCATTTAATAGACCTCAGTAGGTTGGGTATTTTACCCCTGTGTATATGTCCTTAGAGGACAGCTTGAAAGTGGAATTAGGTGTGGCCTTTGACAGGCCTGAATTTTGAGAGCAAGTTGCTCTTTTCCCGAAAATTTTGTTTTCTGCGCGCCTCGAGGAGGCCTTACTGTGTATTTTGGAACAAGTGCTCCTAGACATGAATGGGGTTTTCTGCCCCTCTGTTGAAACTTGTGTTTGGGGTAAAACTGGGCTAATTGCTCAAGAATTGTGAGGCTGGGGCTCGAAGCCCAAATCCTGTACATATTGTAATTGTATTGCCTTGCTACTCTGTACCTGCCATGATTGTTATTTCTTTATTTTGAAAAGAAAATATAACCTTGTTAATTTTACATGCACTATAATTTCGTAGCTTGAGACCCATTCACACCCGCACCTTCTTTCACGCCTAACTACCACAAAAACACGGTAACAACAACAACAACAACAACAACAACAACAACAACAACAACAACAACAACAACAACAACAACAACAACAACAACAACAACAACAACAACAACAACAACAACAACAACAACAACAACAACAATAATAATAATAATAATAATAATAATAATAATAATAATAATAATAATAATAATAATAATAATAATAATAATAATAATAATCTCCCACAGTACAAAATTCAGTAAGTTATTAAGTGTGAACTACATTTCTATAGTTTCAGTTAACCTGTCATTCCCTTTTATGTATATATATATATATATATATATATATTTATTCACCATGTCCATCTCTCTATCTTATCCTTACAAAATTATCATTGTTCCAGAGCTAAGACTACTTATAGCTACGATATCTACCTTAGTAATTCTATAAAAAAGAAAAACTTTGATCTCCAACCACGTTAAAATGAACAGACTGAATTAAAATGCCCAACGTTGTTTCACAGTTTGGTGATGAAATTCCATACCCTATAATAATAATAATCTGTAATACGGTAAATGTTGTAAGTCGTCGTCAGGAGTAATAATATTCACGTAGGAAAAGCTCACCCTGAGAAAAGGAGAAATAAAATCGTAACACAATATCCTAGTAATATGAATGTTAGGGAAAGCTTACAGTCGACAGAAGAAACCACAATGGTCGCTGATCATGAAACTGAAAATATTAATCCTATGAAGAGTTGGGAGGATAGGATTTCAAACATTATGCCAAACGGTGATGCTGATCAGCTGGAATCTTTTACTTCAGAGGTTATGCAGTTCTTTGCAAATCAGGTAAATCAATTATCTGGGCCTCAACATCCTAGTGTTAGATATTACAAAAGTAGAAATTTACAAAATAACCATAAATATGATCATAAAGCCTCTAGTAAGCCACAGCGGAGATCCAAAAGGCAACGAGAGAAAACCAGAGAGCATTATGCCTATGAGGTAGCCCAATATCATTTCTATAATCGGAGATGGAACATTGCTCGCAAAATTTGGACAAAACTACTAAGGCCATTCTTGTAAAATCCCAATAACTATGACTTTGTATCATTTTGAAAGGACTTTTGGTACCAAAAATAATAATTGTTCCCTGCTGATACTAATATTTCAGTAGATGATGTCCATAAGACATTATACGACATTAAAGTTGACACTTCACCAGGCCCACATCATATTACAGTTAGTGTATTACGGCACCTCAAGGTTACTAAATTTCTGACGTTATTCATCAACACACTGCTTCATTTTTCCTACGTACCCACAAAACTCAAAATGGCCAGAACAATTTTAATACATAAAGGTGGAGACATAAATGATATTAACACATTGCAGACTGGGTGCCCTTCACCCACGCACAGCACTGTTCCCAGCCACTTTCTAACTACCCAGAAACTGGAGTGCATGCATTCTAAAAAACTGTCAGAACTTCACTAGGGCCGATAACCTTCGATGTTAGGCCCCTTAAACAACAAGCATCATCAGAACTTCACTAGCCTTTGAAGGACTACTGTGTTTTTTTCTGGTGGCCTTCCTGAATAGTCGTTGAAATGCAGGTAGGTAAGTATTTGTTGAAATCTATTTCGGCTCAGAGTTTTTGGAAATGTGGGGGTTTCTATTAGGGGATCGGTTGGCCAGTAATCTTTCAGACACGATTTCTTCGCCTGCCCTATCAAAATACACAAAGCATTTTTTTATTTTTTTTTAAATTTCCCTGCTAGTGACATTAGTCCACTTTAATGTTTTAGGGGATACGTTACGAGAATGTGAATTATGCTCAGTATAAATTTGTCTGCTAAGCTACATACTGAAAAAAATCCTCACCAAACATAAGTACTGCTACTTGTCCTATGTTTCCAGGTTCATTAGGCCATACCTTTATACCAGGAGCACCTTCAAAATCTTCTAGCCTAGGTTCACTGTTGTCCATAACCCAGTTGTCAGAAAACACTACATTATTTAGAATATTTACACCCGTAACACAATTATCAGACTTGTTTTGCACCACATGGGTTCCACACCTTGAACATAAGGCTATATCCTCATCATCACTTGAAACATTTCTGTTAGAAGATATTTCATCATCGAACTCTAAATATTCAACATCACTTGGACATTCGAAGCTTGTATCAGCGCATAATTCACGAATAATTTCATCCCTGTCTACACACGTGCGATCCCTGGGAGCTGCCATCTTGCAGACTGCATGGCTCTTTAAATTTTGTAAACATGTTGTCAGGAAATGCAAAGAAAAGCTAGGATATGAAGAATAATCGAAAAGAAATGCGACTACCAATTGTGTAGAACCATACATAACAGAGTTATATCACCCTCGACCTCCAAATAGCACCGGTATATCTCAAAAGATAGCACTGAACTTCAGTCTGCTTCTAAGAAGAGATAACTCGCGACCGGTCCGCAATGCTCGGCCAGGCAAACACAAGTTTTCTCGGGATCGGTCCGCATTGTGTTAAAGAATGGAGGCCTATAACCATATATTTGGCAATTTTGAGAATAACTGAATGAGTACTAGATGTGAGACTGTGTTTATATGTCACACTAAGTCCTCACCAGCGTGGCTTTGTACCATTACCTGGAACTCACGTCAACACTTCCCTTGTGAATGGTTGCCTCCAGGATGTGAAAGGTAACAAAAAGGATTGTTGCACCATTTTTTTTTTGACATCACGAAAGCATTTGACTCTATCGGACATGAACGTATCAAACGATCTCTCCAACAATCTGAAACTCCTCCAAAATTATGTAGACTAATTGAAACATTTCTTACAAAGAACACAGTTCAAGTGGAAACTTATCATAAGAAATCAAAACCCATTGAAATTAAGTGCGGCGTAGGTCAAGGGTCCCCTATCTCACCATTGCTATTTAATTTAGCAATCAATACTGTAATACAAAATCTCACGACTATGACATATACCAACATTATGGCTATGTTTTATCTGATGATCTACCGCCGTTATTCTCATTTGCTTTCACAGATGACCTAGTCATACTCTGTAAAACCGAAAAGATGTTACACCATGTTAAATTTAGCCGAAAGCAGCTTTGCAGAAATTGGTTTACATACTCATCCTTTTAAAAGCAAATCTATAATACTGAAGAAAGGAAAATTAACTGAAGGAAATGTCACTACACTCGAAGGATCAATAATCCCATTGATAAAAACAAACAATGAACATTTCAAGTATTTTAAGAATTGACTTCAACTACGAAATTTCTCTTGACAGATATAAACCAATAAACACAGTAACTTCTGACTTAAATAATCTGATGAAAACAAAACTTCTAAAACCAGAGCTAAAGATCAAGATTATTAACAAATTTGTTTGGCCGGGTTTAATCTATCAACTACAATATGCCCCTCTGAATTATTAACAAATTTGTTTGACCGAGCTTAATCTATCAACTACAATATGCCCCTCTGGCACAACTATCAAACGCCTTTCTTAAAGATCTGGACAAAATTATACGAAGTTCTGTAAAAGAAATAATGATTCTGCCAGACGATACTCCAAATTCAACGCTGTATAGCGCCAGAAAGGTCAGAGGGATGAGAATAATTTGTGCATAATGGGAAGCCAGTATACAGCACTATAATATTTGTAATCGCTTACTCCATACTCAGGACGTTCACCTACAATATGTAAGAAAGTTACCCGAAGAACAGAATATGGCACTCCACAGACCTGACATACAAAAAGAAAGTCTTCCCCCAAAGACTGACGGAAGAAAACTAAGTGAAATTATGAGAAATCGATCCTTTCAAAGTATGATTTGATAGAATATGATGATATTCTTTCTAATTAATGGTATCTTTTTCAGGTATAATTTGTTAAGAAATGTTATAAAATAAAAGCAAACCAAAAAAACAGAATGATTACACAACAATAAAGAAAGCAAGGTACTAACTAATAAAATAACTACACTACAAATCTGCTGAGGTGTATTCTAGAGAGAGAGATTTATTAAAAGAATAAATCATTTGTCGGTCAGTTTATTGTCATATCCGGACTACAGTCTGGTTACAATTTCATTAGAATTTTAAAAACACCAAGAAGTGAAAATTTAGTTGTTAATGCTGCTATTATCTTCTTAATTCCAGTCAGAGTGGGGGAGGAATGTTAATCATGTTCTCAGATATAGATGGAAATGAATGATTTGTAGGGAGTCCCTGAGTACCTTTATTATTTTTTTCTATTTCTCAGAATGGATCTTCAAAATTTTGTAGTAAAGTCGATATGCCCCTCTGACACAACTATCAAATGCCTTTCTTAAAGATCTGAACAAAATTATAAGAAGTTCTGTAAAAGAAATAATGATTCTGCCAGATGATATTCCAAATTCAATGCTGTATAAAGCCAGAAAGGTCAGAGGGATGAGAATAATTTGCGCATAATGGGAAATCAGTATACAGCCTTATAATACTTGTAATCGCTTACTCCATATACTCCACTAGCAAGATACCCGTGCTTTGCTACAGTATTATACTGAAATTTGTAATTGAATGCTTATTGTTTTAGATATGTAATCCGCCGAAATTCGCGATCTGACTCGTTTTCTAATAGATTATGGCAAGTTTCCTCCCATTTTTCAATCTTTCTTTCCAGCAATCGATTTCGTACTTCCCGGGCTAGGTCTAGGTATTCCACCCAGTCAGTTGGGTCCCTAAATCTTTGCCATCTTTTCCTAAAAGCATTATTAATATATGGATCGAATCCTTCAGGAGATCCGGCGTGGTGTCTTGGGTGCCTTGGCGGTACTGAACCCGCGACCGGACTGCATTCTTAGTCATTACCCGTCCAGGTCCCGTTTCCAGCGCGGTCCGCACATCTGACGACGGTCCAGAACATTATTATTATTATTATTATTATTATTATTATTGATGTTCTGGACCCCACAGCAAGATGCAAGACCGCTACTTGGTGGTAAATTACATCTGTTCCCATTGTCATTGTTGACAATGTGACCAGCACCATTGTCGCACGTAGGCACGTTAGCGGGATTTCTGGCGATACGAATGACATACTTCCGTGTATTATTGACCTTATTATAGAGGTGAATAATTTGACGGACAATCTCATTCCTATCGTTTATTTCAAATGTGTTAAAATTTTATTTATATGCCAGGAGAATCTACTGTAATCTAAGAACGTACTCCGAAGGAAAAGATGGCTCTTGAAAACAAACTCAGGAAAGATTAAAAATGATCAGTTTATAATCAGAATAAGTACATCGAAAATATACAGCCCGTTTCCAGTCATTCGACAGGATCAGGAATGGAATGAATAAAGCCCCATCTAGCAGTGACAGTAGGAACTGTGCCGGCTGCCGAAGCACTCCTCTGGGGCAATGATCAGTGAATGAAAAATGAAATCTAATATTGAACAGTGTTGCTGGAATGAATGATGACAGGGAAAACTCGTATATCTGGAAAAAACCTGTCCCGCCTCCGTTTTGTCCAGCACGAATGTCACATGGTGTGACCGCGATTTGAACCATGGAACCCAGCTGTGAGAGGCCGGCGCGCTGCCGCCTGAACAACGGAGGCTCCTTATCAGTACATTATGAACAGTAAAATCAATTAGTCTCACCTCCTTTTACACCCCACCGCCGTTAAGGTGTGTTTCTTTATGTTTAAAGGAGATTCGAAACACCAATGTTCACGTCTATTACCTTCAGTTTTGAGATGTAAGTATCCCCGTAAAAATAATTCACTTTTTTCACTTCCTTTCACACTCCTCCACCCCCCACGCCCTCCCCCCCCCCCCAAGTGAATTTTCCGGAAAAAATACTTGTTTCATTAATAGTAAAAAATCTTCTAAATACCAATTATCACGACTCTAACTTCTTCAGTTTTCGATTTATGTGTCCTCATGAAAGGAGTTCAACTCCTTTTCACTCCCGCCCCCCAAGATGGTTTCCCCCCAAAACTCGTTTTTCTTTGTTTTTAAAGGAGATCCAAATACCAATTTTCACGTCTGTAACAACTTTAGTTTTAATTAGATGTATGTATTCTCATACGATTAAGTCAATTCATTTTTCGATTCTTTCACACACGCACGCACGCACGCGCGCACACACACACACACACACACACACACCATTCATTGGATATTCCGAGAATACGTGTTTCTTTACTTTTTTAAGTAGATTCCAAATATCAAATATCAAATATCAATCATTTTTGAGATATCAGTAGCCTAATTAAAATAATTAAACACCATTTTCAGTCACCTTTACCCCCCCGCCACCCTAGTGGTATTTCCGAAAACTAAAAATACACGTTTCTTTAATTTTAATAGAGATAAAAAATACCATTTTTCACTTCTGTAACATGTTACGCTTTTTGAGATATAGTGTAGAAATTCGCATTTTAAAATTTCACCCCTTTTTAGTTCCCCTTAAGCGGAATTTCTAAAAACAAATCACCTGTTTCTTTACATTTATAGGAGATTCCAAATACCCACTCTTTACGTCATTTTACGTTTCTCAGATATTCTGTAGATATAGTCTTTCAAAAAATTCACCCCAATTTGTCACTCCTGTTTAACCGCCATTAATTGGATTTTCTAAAAAGAAAAAAAATATGTGTTTCTTTATTTTTAAAGAGATCCCATATACAAATTTTCAGTTCTGTAATATCTTCAGTTTCTGAGATATATGTATCCTCATTAAAGGCATTCAACCCATTACTCACCCTTTTACACCCCTCCTATTGGGATTTACAAAAAACAAAAAAAATGTGTGTTCCTTTATTATTAAAGGAGATTCTAAATACCAATTTTTACATTTGTAAACTTTTAAAGTGTTAAGATGTAGACACACTCATTTTTTAAAATTCACCCCCCTTTTCACCCCCATTATTGGGATTTTCCAAAAACGAAAAAATACCTGTTTCTTTATTTTTAAAAGTAGATCCCAAATACCAATTTTCAGGTCTTTAATATCTTCAGGTTCTGAAATATAAGTAGCCTCATTAAAGGCATTCAACCCGGTTTTAACCCTTTTCCACCCTTCCTATTGGGATTTTCCGAAAATAAAAATACGTGTTTCTTTATTTTTAAAGGAGATTCTAAATACCAATTTTTACATCTATAAACTTTAAAAGTTTTGAGATATAGATACACTCATTTTAAAAATGCACCCCCCTTTTCACCCTCCCATTACTTGGATTTTCCAAAAACAAAAAAATACGTGTTTCTTTATTTTTAAAGGAGATTCCAAACACCAATTTTCAGGTCTGTAATATCTTCAGGTTCTGAAATATAAGTAGCCTCATTAAAGGCATTCAACCTCTTTTTTCACCCTTTTCCACCCTTCCTATTGGGATTTTCTGAAAACAAAAAAATACATGTTTCTTTATTTTTAAAGGAAATTCGGTCGATCGGTCGGTCGGTCAGGACAAGTTATTTTATATATATAAATATAAACTACAGTAAAGACAAAGCTAGAAAGGAAGGTAGGAACAAACATAAATGTTAATGATACTGATTTTACATTCCATTCACTACTTTTATGGTTTTTGAAAATGCCAATGTGCCAAATTTTGTCACGTAGGAGTTCCTTCACTTGCATTAAATTTGCCAACACAAGGCTGGTGTACATGAACACTTTCTGATACCAACGGACTGAACTGGGTTCAAGCCTGCCAACTTTAACTCAGAAAGAACGTGCTCTACCACCAGAGCAACTTAACCTCCAGTCTTCAATGAAGGCTTCAAGAGAACAAGAAATCACAATTTGGAAGATTAAAGAATGAGAAACAAAAGACAATATAAACTGTTATCTCACCCAGGCAGATTCTGTTTCAGCATGTGAGCAGGTAATCGCTGAAGGAGTTTCACAGCTGCTAGAGCAATGGGAATCCTCAGAATATCTTCTTCATCTTTGTCTGGACCAAATAGTTTGCGATTAACCTTGTGTAGTGAATCGGCTTGACTTCGTTGAGCGATAGTACGATGAAGTTGTGGTAGCAACCCTGTTGCTATGACATGTGTCACTCTAAGAGCTGTAGAGTGAGGCAAGGTGGTCTGGCGGGAAGATGCTGGCTGAGGAGCAGATTGTACAGTTTCCTCTTCCTCACCACCAACGGCAAGCTCAGCATCCAAAATCTCATCAAGATTCTCCTCCACAGCCTCCTCCGTTTGATCCTCAGTGTTGTTACCAACTTTTTCCGAAGAACTAATCTCATTTTCATTTGGTTCTGAGCTACTCGCAGCAATTCCATTAGCTTGAGCTCTCTCCACTCCTTTATTTAATTCAGACTGCTGAGCACGAGAAAGATCAAAATGGAATGCATCCAAGATTACCACAACAATGCGAACCAACTGCTTTTGAAACTCCACTAGATGGCGAAGTTTGGTGAGATAGAATCGTAAAATAGTCTCGTACTGATGCCAGGGTAGAAGTCGACATACCATACCTATAGTCTGCAACATAATTAAAATACGAAAGTGGTTAATTACTTATCTGATAGAAATTACTTAATTTGCATGTACATTTCAAGCTTACCTTCATGTCTTTTCATTTATTTAATTTTGGAACAATTTCAAAATTCCAGTAGGACTTCTACAAAAAACCTGTTTTTATAGGATTTTTATAGAACAAAAATTCCTCTATCTAAGGAATATACATGAATGGATTTATAAAGACAGATCCTGTTTTAAGAAAACTCTGCACCTAGTTATAGCCTTCTTATAGATTTCAGTACAATGTATTGAGTGGAACCAGTTAAGCATTGATGTTCAATCAATGAAATTAAATGGTGTATGGCTTTTAGGAGTGTCCGAGGACAAGTTCGACTTGCCAGGTGCAGGCCTTTTGATTTGACACCCGCAGGATGAAATGATGATCAATAATACTGTATGTTGTGTTATCTAGTCATGAGTCAGCTGAACCAATGCTAGTAACTTGTGATGTGCAATGAAATTAGGTATGAATACACTTCTAAGTGAAGCAGAAAGTCATAATTAAGATTTTTGCAATGTTCTTATTCAAAACCATGTCAAACCATGATGTAAGAAATTATGGAAAAGAGCCAAGACCCTGTATTTTACTCTGAGGGTTATTACAAGTTAGTACTGGTGAATTAAAACTTATTGTTAAGCTGCATAATCATAATATAATGGTAAGAAAAAATGAGCTGTCTTTATACCTACTGCTCATAAAGAGGTAGCCCATTTCAAGAAAATTGCTCATTTGAGGGGGAAAAAGGGAGGCAAGTACCCCTCCCCCCATTTTAAATGCAGACACCCACGGAGTGTATGAAGCGATTAGTAGCAAGGAATTTTTTGGAATTATTATGGGAGGGAGACTTGCTTGGTTCTACTCAACATGGGTTCCTCCCAGGGAGTTCTTGCACAACCATTTTTACAAAAGTCGTTGATGAATGGCAGTGTTACTTGGATCAGGACTTGATTCACGACTGCCTGTCACTTGACTGGAGCAAAATCTTCGACCCAGTGTCGCAAGCGTCATCATTTATAACTTTCATTTCCGTGTTGACATTTGACTTACATAATAGGAATCAGTCGAGGGATGTTCCACCATTCAACACTTTATATAATGTGTAACATTTATTCAATGAAGACCAGCTTCAATTCACTTGGAATCATCATCAGTTCAAAACAAATAAATAAATCAAAAGGTATCTGGATTAACACACAGTTAACATAAAATTTGCCTTAATATACACTTAAAATGGTTGACAAGAATTGCATGTCATAAAAACACGTTGAAATTTAAAGAACTTCCTTAGGGTCTAAGTCACAAATACAGTGAAACCTTGTTAGTGCGTTCCTCATTAACACGTTTTCCCGTGTAGCACATCGTAAATTTGAAGTCCCGATTCTCATCGTATTAAATCTATATAAAAATACCTCACGAATTTTTGCTATTACTGCTTAGTACGATCACATTTTTCCTAGCCCTGAGAATGTTATTTGTCATCCCTTGTGAAAGAAACGTGATTTACAACTCGGGTAAGAGCCGTCGTCACAGTTGTGTCATTACAGAAAAAGTGAGCCTATTGTGCTTGTATTTTGCATACCATTCAGAAGTTAAAAATTTATTTTGTGTTGAGTGGTACAGTGAAGTTTCATCACGTGATAGGGTAGCCTATATCTGGATTAGGAACATAATCGTGTGAAACTGACGAGTGTGGTGCATACTTGTCTTGTGATAGCCTAGTTATGGAGACAAAATTAAAAACTTCCAGAAAGTGGATTGGCATCCGCATCTTTAAGCACACAGAGGTTGCGAATTTTGAGCTCACACCTTCAAGTTTCGACTCGATCATTCAACTTGCTATCAAAGGGTAGAAAAAGGTCCAGCTATTCAATACTATTAGCTTAATATAGTGTCTTATATTGTCGCCGGTGGTGAGTTGATAGAGTCGGTGGAATCATTTAATTCTTGACATTATACTAAAAATTTGTCATGAAACCGTCATTGAAAGAAACTAAGGAACTGACATTTTTGAAGAGTTCAACTGCATATTTTTTGTTGCTGTAAATTTATGTAAATTTTTATGTGTTTTATTTGTAGTAAAACTTGGTGGATTTAAAGAATTTTCACGACTTACAGGAAAGACTGTTGATATTTTAATAATTATGAGTGTTGGAAGGCATTGATTTTAGGTATCTGAGATCTCCAGAAGTGTACATGTTGTAACCCATTTTTTTGTATCACCCTGTAGTTGCCACATGGAGGCTTCGATCACGAAATCGCTGAGTTTCGCAATCGAAATCTCTAGAATATATTTCCCACATTACCATATATGGTGCTGTAATGCTATTTGTGAAAATAACGATAAATTGTATTGGTAAAACTTCGGGTCGAATCATAGGTAGCTTCCCTGATTGGCTGTTTGAGTGTTTCTCAATTTCCGGCCTTTTGGCTCCTTAGCAGGAGTAAGGCTCTGTTCAGCGTCTTTGGTTTTCGTATGTCTTAACGATCGGACGCACCGTGTAAGGTGGTCCGCTCAGCGGCTCCAGTCATACCGGGGTAAGCATGTTTTCTTTTCTCAAGAGTTAAATTAATATGTGAATTCATTTGTTCAGAGTTTACCTTAGACCCAGGTTTTCACCTCGCTGATGTGTATTAGGAGAGGACTGTACCTCTAAAGGCCTCTGCGCTAAATTTAAATTTCCGATACTTTTTTTCCCTCTGTAAACACTCTTCTATTTGCCTTGTAAGATTGTTGTAATTATGTCATATCCCCTGTTAGATTGTCCTTGTAAATTTCATCGTCGAAGTTACGTAATTGTAATATTGTGTTGATATTTGATTTCCTTAAGAACCTCATGGTTCGATTTAACCTTTTACTTAATTGATAATGTTATCCTTTTAATTGGCGTTTTATACCTTGTTAAAATTCTATTGTGAGTAAATAAGACTAAAGAGTTAATGCTCTCACGTTTCTTTCCCTACAACGTCACGTAATATCTCGTCCTCTGTAGGGTTTCCCGGTCTGCTTCCCATACATCCTTTCCCTAGTTGTCATGTTTGTAACCCTGCGTAGCTATATGTTGTTGAAATTTAAAATGTTTTTTCCTGGTGTATCATCGGCTGACGTTATTCATTCAGGTTTGTTATTTTTGGATTATTCCATCATTACTTGTTTATTATATACCTTGTATTATGTGCTCTCTTCTGTAAAAGGGGGGGTTACATATATAACTGGTACTAGTTTCGACACTACATACATTGGGTCATCTTCAGCCACAATTTAATTGGAATCATATATTTACATATAACCAACAATAAAGAATACAATTTGGTATCTCTTAATTTAAAAGCTAAGTATAAAACATTTAAAATTGAGACTAAAATGACACATTAAAACTGTTGTGGTTGGTGTTGAACTATGTCAATGTCCTTCTAGTAACCAAGTGTTCTTGAGTCAATCTTGGAGTTGGTATTCGTTATCTGTATAGTTGAGCCATTTGGTTTATAAATTATGTCTTGTTGAATAGTAACATGAGTAATGGTTTATGTGTAGCTTGAAGGAGACATTCACACCATGAATAAGTGTTCCTTTACATCAGATGTAGTGATCTATTGTTTAATTCGGTTTGAAGTGAATGTCCCTATGTTCCTCGTAAACTGTGTGCACCCGGCACGGATACCAACACCAACATCCAAAAGGGACCTCTGCTCAATATCACAGAAATGTTTTATATATGTTTGGAACAATAGTCAATTTTAACCACAACCTGAATGAATCTATCAAGAAAACAAACATCCTTTACGAGGTTATCCACCCCCTTGTTCTCAAGACTTATCTAGGGAAAACAGCCCATCAACAGATCAATTTCCCACTCTCTCCACACCACAGCCCATCCAAAACAAGTCACCGCCCCCTCTTAAAATCAGCAGCAAGCTCCACACAGACACGAGTGCACCTCCAGCTTTTCTAGCGGTAGGGTTACGAGAACAAGGAGTAAGGGAGTAAATACTATCAAATCACTCTCCAATAATAATTAAAGTCCAAACACACACACATTAGCTCTCACTTCTTTTTCCACAGACATCCACCTTTTGCGACTACATTGTGCCATACAACCAAGGCCATACCATCATATAACATTTACCGTCAACAACATCAAGTTTCCTATGGCTGATGATGGCATACAAATAATGCCGAAACCGGTCCCAATTTTTTGAAAGGTAATAAATTCGTGATGTGTTAATGACATCACATTGTATTTGTATTGAATAGGTGGACATAATTATCCTCAATTTATAGTGGAAATCTAGATTCAATACGGACCAAAATGTAGTTCTTAACTTTAAAAACAACATCAAGAGCGTCATTTTCAAATTACAGCAGCTGTTACAAAGCAAGGGAGGATGTTCCCCCGAACTCCTCAGCACACTGTAAATAATGCAATTCTACAACCTCTGATTGCCTTGATATCGGCACTGTTAGAAGATTGTCAATTTTAACACATGCTTTTTTATTTTATTTGATGATTCGACTGCAAATAAATGAACATTTTTAACATATGTTTTTATATCCATAGCAACATCACAGCAACTTTATAACATCCTCAACTTCAAGTTCACATAACACCGGCCTGCGAAGATTTTCTGGCAAAAGTAATTGTATGTGATATACGTTACATTTAGTGTCCTTATGTAAAAAATAATACCAGTTGTTTCGTATCACATTCAGATTTGTCACAAGTCCGTCTCATGTTTATGCTAATGGAGCTTCGTTGTTGTAAATGCTAGTTGCTTTACGTCGCAACGACACAGATAGGTCTTATGGCGACGATGGGACAGGAAAGGCCTAGGAATGGGAAGGAAGCAGCCGTGGCCTTAATTAAGGTACAGCCCCAGCATTTGCCTGGTGTGAAAATGGGAAACCATGGAAAACCATCTTCAGGGCTGCCGACATGGGGTTCGAACCCACTATCTCCCGGATGCAAGCTCACAGCCGCGCGCCCCTAACCGCACGGCCAACTTGACCGGTCGTCGTCGTAAATGAGGTTTGTATTGGTTGTATGGAATGCAGGTATGGACATGTCTGAGAAAAAATATTGTATGTACTCTGTTTTGGAGGGGAGAAGGTAGTCATACAGGAACACCGGAAGAACAATTAGAACAGTTGCAGTTCGCGCATATGCAATGTCAGACAAGTTCAAAACGCCAAGATCGTGTTCTGAGAGGAGAATCTGAGAACGTGTGTCACACCTTTATCTACAAGTTACAACGTGCACTTGAAGATGACTAAGTTAATAAGTGAGGTAGTTTGTGTTAAAATGGCAAATGGCAGTGATGTTTGGAGGCAAAATGGTGTGAACAATCTCAACTCTTTTCTGTTACATATGTGGCCAGTATACAATTAAAAGCCAGAAGCAAAATATTATGCCATTTATAAAAAGCCTGTACTTGGCATATTTTAACATGAAGTTAGGCGATCAGGACAAGAATTTCGCACCCTATATTGTGTGTAAAACGTGTGTAGAAAACCTGCAGCACTGGTACAACAGGTTGTTGCCGTCAATGCCATTCGGAATCCCAATGGCTTGGCGGGAACAAAGAAATCATTTTCACGAATGTTATTTTTGTGTATGTAAAGTGTCCAGGTTCAATACGAAAAACAAAAAGCACATTCCGTATCCCTGCCTTCCTGTCCCAAAATCACCAATACAGTTACTAGAGTGTGTGTCTTCGTCATCTTCAAGTGCGGAGGATGATGACAATGATACTGCATGTTGAGGATAAAACTCCACGTCTTTATAATCAGTGTGACAAATGATTTGGTGCGTGACCTACACCTCACTAAAGAAAAGAGTGAACTTTTAGGATCAAGATTAAAAAAGAGAAATTTTTACTTCCTGGGACAAATTCATATTGTTACAGAAATCAGGAGGAAGAATTCCGGCAGTTTTGTTCACAAAGATGAACTTGCGTTTTGCTGTGACATCCTTGGCTCGATTCGTCATCTTGGAACTATTTCCCAAGCAAAGAACTGGTGTCTATTTATTGATTCCAGTAAAAGAAGACTCAAAGGTGTTCTGCACAATGGAAATAAACTTACTTCAGTGCCAGTCACCCATTCAACATCTCTTCCTGAAAATTATCACAATTTATTTATGGTGTTGCAGAAACTGAACTACAAGGAACACAGATGATTACTGTGCTGTGATTTAAAAGTGTGCGATATCATATTAGGGCAGCAAGGAGGATAAACAAAGTGGCCCAAGAGAAAATCGTTCGTGTCTGGAGAAAAAAACAATGTAAATCGTCCATTAATTGATCCTCGAAGTGTGTTATTGCCCCCTTTACATATTAAATTGGGAATTATGAAGCAGTACATGAAGGGTGTGGATAAAGGCAGTCCCTGCTTTTGGTACCTCTGTCAGAAATGTCCAGGACTGTCGGATGCCAAAATTTAGGAAGGTGTTTGTGACAGCCCCCAAATTCGGAAGCTTATGAAGGATCCGACATTCAGTACGATGAACGAAACACAGCTTCAGGCATGGGAACCATTCAAGGATGGTTGTAGCAAAATTCCCGTGTAATGTTAAAGATGTCAACTACCAACAGATTGTGGAAATCATGCTGTACAACTTCCAGAAATTGGGTTGCCACATGAGAAATAACATTTTCTGCACAGTCATCTGGATTATTTTCCTGCAAATTTAGGAACATTCAGCAAGGAACATGGTGAGCGGTTCCATCAGAATCTAACGCCTCCATGATGTCAGATTACTGTTGGTGTCTAGTGCGAGATAACACTACTGGGGAACACAAACGCAAATCAACACAGCATTCATTCACATCAAAGTGCAGCAAACAATAGTGTTCTTGTAGTGAGATTCATACATTCTACCAATGAACATGTTACTTTTATGTATATTTGTTCCAATTTGATCATGTCCCATTAAAATTACATATATTCACTATTATGGTGTTTTCTATCGAAATTACAAAAATATGTCAAATTTGGATTTCAAATAGCAAAAAAACACTGTATGTGATAGGGAAAAAAAGTTTACATATTTGAAATCAGCACACCTAAATTAGGGTAAATCGCTTCTTCAACTTTTCGCCAGAGATTTTTTAAATTTTTTTTTTTTTTTTTAGTAATATTTAAAACTCTGATCAACATTCTGTATACACGCTCCAATTATTTGTGTATTTCAACGTGTTTTTATGACATACAACCCATGGCAACTATTTTAAGACAAATTTTGAGTTAAATGTGTTAAATACCTTTTGATTTATTTATTTATTTATTTATTTGTTTTGAACATATTATGATGATTCCAAGTGAATCAAAACCGGTCTTAAATGTTACACATATAAAGTGTTGAATGGTGGAACACCCCTCAACTGATTCCTATCATACATGTGTCACAAGGAAGACTTCTGTTAGAGCTGCAATAGTTCAGTATACAAGGAAGATTATTAGCAGAGGAGAGGTCCTTCCAGGAGGGTCAAAATCAGTATACGGAGGGGTCCGCTCAAAACCTATCAAAAGTGACATCAGAAGTAGTTCAGGGTTCTGTGATCAGCCCCTGATGTACCTCGTATTTGTGCTTGATTTTCCCAGTTGTGTACCCACACACATGGCACAATATGCAGATGACATCATCCAGTAAAAAAGCATAAAAAACAATTAAGATAGTCAAAAACTGCAATCAGACTTGCAAAATTTATATATATGGTCTTCCGTAAATGGTTTAAACATAAATGTAAATCAACATAAATATATTAGGATAAATAGGTCACGAAACTGCCAAGAGAATACACAAATTAAATGAGAAAGGAATCCCACAGTGCTCAAATATTAAACTCTTCGGAACCAATGTGTGTATTGATTTGAAATGGAACCTGTAGACGGGGGAGGCAAGATGAAAAGCGGTGAAAATTATGGTATTTCTTAGCAGGAATCTAACAGGCTTCAAATCAGCAGCCCTACAAACATTCTATATCAGTATGGTGAGACCCATATTAACTTATGGCTTTCCTGCCTGAAATCCCACCATAGTTGGAAACCTGAACAAACCACAGAGGATACAGCATCACGCGGAGAGGCTAATTACTTAATGCTCCTATCTTAGTTCAGCTAACTCCCCTCGACAGAAACTACTGTCAAAAGAACTGACTTGATCCTCCTTCGGAGATCTTTCAGCGCTCCATTAAACTTAACCCTTTTCATCGTCTTTCCCTATCCTTTCGCTCTGTTCGCAGAGGAGTTAATCTTGTCCCACCATTTGCTCGCACCTCGTTCTACCAATCCGGAGACTATGGCCGCTCCTCACGAATCTGGAATGGACCATCACTTGAAATAAAAACCTTGCCTCTGATGCAGTTTACGAAACATGTAAAAAAAAAGATGTGGTAAATCTCTGTGTGTACATGAACAGGAGTGAAAGTGTTATTGAGTAAATGTAGTAGTAGTAGTATCCTCACTGGAGACCATGCACATCCTCAAAGGTGGTGTATCCTTTCCCAAACTTGTTTCATAGGAACACCTGAAGTAAATTAAAAGTGAGAACTACAAATCTACTTAAAAATGTAAAACTATGTACTCACATTAATGGCAGCATCCACAATACTACTTTTATTTGCATACTTCTCCGAGCATAAAAATGACGATGCCAACGGTAAAATGAACTGTGTTAAAGTTCTAGGGTTTGGAGCCTTCTCAAGGTTTTTGGCAACATCACAGAATCTGTAAGCAACAAACATAATAACATAAAAAATCTGCTATCCCTCCAAATAATACCAAAATGTGGTTACAACTGAAATACATTTGGGGAATTAGAATGTTAACTTCAGCATAATATTTGCAACATAAAGACTTCACTGCTGAACTCTAAATTTCAATTCAATTATTTATAGCCAAGAAGAAGAAGAAGAAGAAGAAGAAGAAGAAGAAGAAGAAGAAGAAGAAGAAGAAGAAGAAGAAGAAGAAGAAGAAGAAGAAGAAGAAGAAGAAGAAGAAGAAGAAGAAGAAGATGAAGAAGGTCTTCCAAAAATACAAAGCAATCCCTGTTACACAGAAAAGATGAAGTCATGGATATGTTTTTCAGCTTAGAAGATGAGAGAATGAGTTCATATTGACAATAATTCTATGCTTTTCCATGCAGTGCAAGTGTCTGTACTAGATTACAGGAGTTTTTTTAAATTTTGTGTGGCTATTTCTAGCCAAGCGCAGCCCTTGTAAGGCAGACCTTCCAATGAGGGTGGGCAGCATCTAACATGTGTAGGTAACTGCGTGTTATTGCAGTGGAGAATAGTGGTATGCGTGGTGTGCGAGTTGCAGGGATGTTGGGGACAGTGCAAACACCCAGCCCCCGAGCCACTGGAATTAACCAATGAAGGTTAAAATCCAAGACCCAGCTGAGAATCGAACCTGGGACCCTTTGAACCGAAGGCCAGTACGCTGACCATTCAGCCAACGAGTCGGACATAAGAGGAGTGCAGCGGTACACTTAATTACTCTTTTTGAAGAAATGAGCTTGCATTCTTATAGCAATGTATATAATGTAATGCTACTAACAATATACATAGATCATGAAAACTGATTGCCTTTGGTGATGTTACTGTGTGTAAGGGACTTTGCTGTGACCTAGATGAAATGCCAGTCAAAGACAAAGGAAACTCGTCAAAACATGGTGCTATTTGTATCTACTGTATATAGAAGGCAGTGTTCTGACACATGGTAATAACATAAGCAAGAAGATGATTACGACTTAGTATAGATAGTAGACGACGGACGCTGCTTGCCACGGTTGTCAAAGTGTCTGTTTTCTGTCCACACTAATTCTAGATAGACACCCAGCAAAATAATATGTCCATGTTAAAACCATTTTAATAGTTAAGTCTCTTAAAGTGGTCATTCTTAGTCTCATATCACTGGTGCAGATAATGAAGTAAAAGGAGGGAAGTAAACAGCAAGCAAGTGAAATGAAGCTCTTAGGAAGAATGATGAAAATGACAAGACAAAGTAAAGAAAAAAAGGTAATGTTAACACACTGGTGATGGGCTCCAGACAGAGGTTGCTACTCCCTGTTCAAGCCTGCAAGAACAAAATTACACTGCTGCATTCAAGAGCAAGTTGAAAAGTATTTGAGATATCAAACTAAAACATGGAACATGTTCTCCCCAGGTTGCTTAGTAGTTCTGTACAGTGTGATGTTTACATCATTAAATAAAATAAGTTTCATTATGAAAGATCCATACTGAACTGTGATTACAATAGAGTTAAACTAATGTATTATTAAGGTCCACCTTTTCAATACAAAATATACAGTTTAAATTACATAAATGATTATGGACTAGTTTCGACCTAATATTAGGTCATCATCAGCCTAAAGCAAAATTAAAACATAAATACCGAAGAAATCAAACAATGTAAAGACACATACGGTCTCGTAAATGTAGGATATAGAGGTTTGAATATTAGGATACATATTAACAATGTCAAACGAGTGAAGGGAATGATTAGGTTGGATATGAAAATCATTTAGATTCTCGATCAATTCTGCAGGATTTTTAATAGATCTTTTAGATAAAAAAATGATAATATCTTCTTAGAAACTTTTGAATAAACAAGATTTGGTTAAGAGAAGAAATTAAATTCCTATACAAGAAAATATCTTTCTTATGAAACTCACCTCGTAGCTGCAAATTTCCTTTCATGTGTTCAATGGAATTTATTTCAATCTCTAATTGATAATAGATTTTTCACCACATTAGCTAAGAAACAGAAAACCTTGGATAAGAAGCTTTGTATGCTGAAAAGTTCTAAACCTAACAACCTTGCTTCTGGTAATAGAAATTCCTCTAGCACAACGATTCAATGTCATCCACCAATTATTAATTTATCCAATGTTTCTCTTAATGATGATGAAAATTCAATTTTAGCCAGAGGTCCTAATCATAACTGGCCTAATCTTAATATGCTTGACACCAACACTACTATGATTTTAGAATCTGAACTAGCCATCAGTAAATTACCCTTTGAAGAACAGGATGAAGTTGGGTTCGAAGTAAAACGTAAAATTAACGACTTTCTTAACTCAATAGCAATAAAGAATCAATCATTGGTCAGAAGCGATTACGCGCTCTTAAAAAGAAGATTTCTGATAATAATCTTACTGTCACTAAGGCTGACAACTGTCATAATGGAAAGAAATGATTTTTTTTTTTTGCTATTTTGCTTTACGTCGCACCGACACAGATAGTTCTTATGGCGACGATGGGACGGGAAAGGCCTAGGAATGGGAAGGAAGCGGCCGTGGCCTTAATTAAGGTACAGCCCCAGCATTTGCCTGGTGTGAAAATGGGAAACCACGGAAAACCATCTTCAGGGCTGCCGACAGTGGGATTCGAACCCACTATCTCCCGGATGCGAGCTCACAGCTGCGCGCTCCTAACCGCATGGCCAACTCGCCCGGTAATGAATATATTGATAAGACTAAAGATTTCTTTTCTGACGGTTCGTTCACTGTAATTAAAAAGGACCCTACTCAAAAAATCCAACGCCTACTTAAACAAACTCTTAAAAATACTTCATTCCTTTTAACTGAACAAGAAAAATTTATTAGCATTAATCCAAGCCTTCCGACCGCTAAAGCCCTTCCAAAGATACACAAACCTGGCGTCCCCATCCGTCCGATCATCAATTATAGACCAAGTCCTCTATATAAAACCTCTCAATTCATTCTATTCTAAGAAGATATTATCATTTTTATCTAAAAAATCTATTAAAAAATCCTACAGAATTGATCGAGAATCTAAATAATTTTCATATCCAACCTAATCATTCCCTTCACTCGTTCGACATTGGTTTTTTTTTTTTTTTTTTTTTTTTTGGTAGTTGCTTTACGTCGCACCGACACAGATAGGTCAGGCGACGATGGGACAGGAAAGAGCTAGGAGTGGGAAGGAAGCGGCCGTGGCCTTAGTTAAGGCGCAGCCCCAGCATTTGCCTGGTGTGAAAATGGGAAACCACAGAAAACTATTTTCAGGGCTGCCGACAGTGGGATTCGAACCTACTATCTCCCGAATACTGGATACTGGCCACACTTAAGCGACTGCAGCTATCGAGCTCGGTTTCGACATTGTTAATATGTATCCTAGTATTCAAACCTCTAAATTATATCCTACATTTACGAGACCTTATGTGTCTTTACATTGTTTGATTCTTTGGTATTTATGTTTTAATTTTGCTTTAGGCTGATGATGACCTAATATTAGGTCGAAACTAGTCCCTAATCATTTATGTAATTTAAACTCTGTATATTTTGTATTGAAAAGGTGGACCTTAATTTATTTATTTACATAGTTTACACCCACATTGAAGCACTTAAATCAAACCAATATACATTTATGTTAACAAAGAATTAACTGAAGATTTAGCTTGCATCATCTTCTTCCTTTCCTAAAACCTCTTCATTCTGGCTGACCTGGCTGCACTTTCTTCATCAGATATGACATATTGTTTGTGTTGTATAGTTTTTAATGACAATCTTATTTGTTTGTTCTTGAGAATCCTTTTTTCTTCTCTATTTTCAATTTGCTTCATTGTAATATTCAGCTCTTCTAAATCATTCTGAACTTCTTTAAAGCTTAATAATACATTTCTTTAACTTTATTGTAATGTTTACATCTTCATCAACTGTATCTCTATTCCAACACATGAGATTATTGTTCATGGTTTGATGTAGAAGTTCCAAAATCACTTTCAGAATCATTATCATCATTAGAAATACCTAATTCTTTGTCACTCAATATATATGATAAATGGTCTGCACATAATTCATCAGAAACATCGGTATCCACCAGCAACTGCATGAGCCACGCCATGTTGACACAGGAACAGTTCCAGATTTCCAATATTATTTTGTTCTGCCTTAGGCTCTGTATTCCATGACCACACCCTCTGAAACTTATATTCTCACCACCAGATTGTAATAGTGATCAAGGAAAGGCAAGGTGCATGAAAACAAAATTTCTTGGGGCCCATTGCCAACCATTCGTGAGCATACTACAAGATATCACGGGGCCCGTTGCTGATGTGTTAAATAAGAAAGCTGAGATTTTGTACTTAGAGGTGAAGTTTCCACGGTGTGTACAATTATTTAGTTTATTTTCCGGGTTGAACCGTGTTGTTTTCTGTACATTCCCAAGAAATCTTGTTTTCATGCACTTTGCCTTTCCTTTATCACTATTACAATCTGGTGGTGAGAATATAAGTTTCAAAGGGTGCAGTCATGGGATACAGAGTGTAAGGCAGCTATTGAATGTACAGGCAGTCTCCTGCCTGGAAGACTGATTACCTCGGATCCAGTAGGGGTATTTCAGTCGCCTTGACAAAGAATACTCCAATGTATTCAAAACATCAGCAAACTGTACGTAATGTACAGAAAACAACAACACGGTTCAACCCGGAAAATAAACTAAACAAGAAAGCTGAGAGAAAAGACCAAAGGGACAACTTCAAAAGAAGAGGCCCTAAAAGACTGAGCAGGACTTGAAGAAACAGGTGTCAAATGTAAAAGTGCTTCTCAGGCAATGACAGGGTATGATGGAGATCTATTATATATAACTTGAAATCAATCAAAAAAGAGGAGGTGAAAGAGTTGACTGATCAGAAACATAAAGTATGAAGCAATCTTAATCTTGGCATTATAATCCACAAAAGCAACTGTTTTAGAAGGGAGTATATTCATCATTTTAGCTAACTGGTTTTCTCAGCGAATTACTGCCAGGGTGATACAGGTATTGATTCCCTTGAGGAACCTGAATTATTTGTCCTGAATGAGTAAATTCCAGGTAATGCTTGTGAGGTTTCTGAAATGAAAAGCTCCATTCCTATGATGTGGATTTCATTTAAAAAATGGATATCCCTTGGCTATGATCACAAAACAACTGCCACATAAAACTACAAAGCTTTTTCTTTTTTCTTTTTGGACAATGCCCTTTTAAGTCTTGAATATTTTAATTTAATTTATAAATTCTCTGATGCCAAATTTAACTTTTGATAATTAAGAAGCATATACTGTCCTATTCTATCACTAACACTGCATACTGTTTCAGGTTAGGATACTGAAGAGCCATCAAGTCCACAAGTCAGCCCTTTACTATCCTATTTTAATTTTGTATGTTTTTCTGGTTTCTTGTTTGTCTAAATGCATTCTATTTTAAGAATTCTAAGTACTTTTATAGTTTGTATCAACAGTAAATATCTTTTAAAAATTAATATTAATTCATGTTCAATTAAAGAGACCAAACGTTTTATACTGATTTAAAGTAACATTGAAAGAGGGTGAAACATGTATGTTGCATAATTAATTGAACTGAATTAATAGAAAGACTAACAAAAACTGAATGACAGATTGAATTGTTTAACTTTCTTAACCACTTGATTGGGCTTGATGCCTAAAGTTGTCAATAGCACTTATACACCGAGTGGCCAAAAGTCATGGGAAGAGGTGTCCCATTCGAAAATGTACCGTGTATGACACCTGAATGTTGCAGCTAGCTGAGGCGTAGCTGAGCAGTCTGTCACAGACACCAGTGTCATGAAGATGGCAATACATCGCGAGCTAACAAACTTTGAACGTGGGATGATCATCAGAGCACAGTGCATGGGTCATAGCATTGCAGAGATTACATGCGAATTTGGGTTTCCAAGGTCAACAGTGTCGAGAGTGGATTTTCAATATCGCAGAGGGAATGTTACCACCCGGGTAAACCACCGCATGGGAAGACCACAGGTGTTTAACGAACAGACATCATGTCGCCTCTGCAGAACCATACTGGGCGCTCGATGGGCTAATGCGAGTCAAATCACCGCCCAGTTGAATGTGGGAGTCAGAAACCCATTTCTACCAGGACTGTAAGGAGGCAACTGCACCGCACAGGCTTCACCAGCCGATGACCAACTCGTGTCCCTTTCCTGCCACCTTGACACAGAGCTCAACGTGCATGGCCCGCGAACATCAGCAATGGGCCATGGAACAGTGGTAGCATGTGCTATGGTTCGATGAAACCCAGTAGCTATGGATCTTGCATGTCAACAAGGTTGAGTCCAGGCGGGAGGTGGCTCAGTTCTGGTCTGGGTGACGATCTCATGGTCGCAATTAGGCCCCACTGTCCGGCTGCAGGGAGCGCTTACAGGTGCACGTTATGTGGACAATCTTTCAGACCACTGCATCCCTTTCTGGCCCTAGAGTACCCTGATAGAGATGCCATGTCTCAACAGGACAATGCGCCATGTCACCGCTCTGTGGTGGCATGCAGGTGGTTGGATGAGCACTCCAGTGAAGTTACGACCATGGATTGACCCTCCAGATCCCCCGATCTTAATCCAATCAAGCATTAATGGGATGCTGTCGATGCTGCTGTACGCTCCATGAACTGCACCAACTACACAAGACCAACTGTGGGTAGCAGTGCAAGATGCGTGGGTTCAGATCCCTCCAGAACGATTCCAACACCTTGTAGAGTCGATGCCTCGCCGTATTTCTGCCATTTTGTGGGCTTGTGAAGGAGCAACTCATTATTAACATTGCATGCAGTGTCTTCCCATGGCTTTTGACCATCCAGTGTATATTCCACTAATGCGTATCTTTTCATAAATAAATAAATATATATATATATATATTCATATATATATACCGTCCAATATGACCTCACATTCTGTGCAGAGAACACATGCCTTCTAGGATAATAATAATAATAATAATAATAATAATAATAATAATAATAATAATAATAATAATAATAATAATAATAATAATAATAATCTTCTTCTTCTTCTTCTTCTTCTTTCAAATAACCCATTTGGAGGGTATAATGAATCAACTTTAGTTACATTTCATTGTGTTTGATTTCCTTGTTTTCCTATTTCCTTCATCCTTCAAGAGTGTCGTTCTTCCCTTCTTGAGTCCACTTTCTTCTAGTTGTTGGTTTCTTCTGCTCCTGAAATGCTGCCTTTTGAACTGCTTCTCTTAAAGTGTTCTGTTTTTGATTGTATCTCTTTGATTGTATTGTACATCTACAAACTTATGAATATATTTGAGTTATACTGGCTATTGTTGTTGGAAGGCAGTATTTTTAAATGTAAAAAGTCAATAAATGGTGAGCACAAGTTTTAGGCCAGCACAGAAAGTAAATATAATCTGTTTTAGACACTCATAATATCAAGTCATTCGTTTAATCTCATTAATTCTTCTGATGAGGTTGACGTCAGGAAGGGCATGCAGACGTAAAAACTCGCTACGTAAATTCGCCTCACTTCATATTCAACCTCGTAGGGAAAAGGGATAAGGGTAATGTATTATCATGTTATGCAATACTGATACAAAATAACTCAATGGCCAGTCATTTGTCTCTGTCAGTTGAGCAGTAGGCCTACCACATAATAAACCTGATCACTGCTTTCTTTTTAATTGACTTGCGCCGCTAACTTCCCTTCTACTGGCATGTCGTCATTCCAAATGACGTCATCTTCACAGCCATCTTGTCAGCCACGCAATGCAATCGATGTCCCGTCTTTTTTTTTTTAACCTTTTAAAAATAGTTTTCTTCCCGACTATAGAGTCCATACTGTGTGAAGCTATTCCCAAATGGTTTCTAGAGATAGTCTCTGATATTCCCAGATGGTGTATGTGCAACAGAAGCCACTCCTGATTAAAGCTGTGTTGTTGAAAGCGTGCCAAACCACCAGCTGATAACTAGCGTATGTTTCAAGTTGTATTTCTGAATGTAATACATAGTGACTGGAAGCATTCTTTTGATAACTGCAGCTGTTATAAGCCAGACCTTTATTTTTATAAATATATTTCATCCTTATTCTCTACAGTTATCACATCGGGATTTACCAAAACAGCTGAAATTGAGATAAAGAGAGACTGCATTGTTTAGGTTAGGTATGCTATCAAGTGCCCAGATAGTGCCAAAAGTTCCACAACGGAAAGAATAAAAATAAATAACTGGAAAGTTTGCCACATTTATGGATATCTACAGGTGTGGCTGTAATGTGTTTTAGTATCATAATGTTTAATTTCGTATGTTCGTTGTCTCTCATTTTTTATTAACGCGTACCCTAGTATGTTTTGTTTGGCGTGTCCGAAAATCGTTGAAAGTAAGTAGGAACATAAAAAATTAATATTATTATTATTATTATTATTATTATTATTATTATTATTATTATTATTATTATTATTATTATTATTATTATTATTACTTGTTAGGTACATTGGCGAATAAAACAATTGTGACTGGATTGTTTTTATCACATTTTAAACCTACTTCACTCCCAAAAAAACCTATATTGGCTGGAGTAATGAGATATTAAACAATCACTTTGTTAATGATCTCACCTGATAGGCCTAGCAACAACCCAGAATACGAAAGTAAACTCGTTTTCTCATCCCAAGGTGGTGCAGCTCTTCTTTAGACAGGCTCCAGTGGAAGGGAGTTGTATGTACCATTTTTATCACAAATCAACCTTCCTAGCATTCATAAATCTCTGGCAATACGGTGTCGGGAATGAACTAAAGCTCCCGAGAACAACAGCTAATTGTGCTAACCATTAAGCTGGCGGACATTCTTAACTATATGTGTGAGATTAAATTTTTTCATTTTCTTCGTCTCAAAAAGCCAAGGAGGGATAATATGGGAGGGAGGTCAAATACATGAGTAAACGCGGTACATCCTGTCCTGTACCAAGTAGATGCTGAGAAACTTTTTTTTTTTGCTAGTGGCTTCACATCGCACCAACACAGATAGATCTTATGGCGATGATGGGATAGGAAAGGCCTATGAGTTGGAAGGAAGCGGCCATGGCCTTAATTAACGTACAGCCCCAGCATTTGCCTGGTGTGAAAATGGAAAAACACGGAAAACCATCTTCAGGGCTGCCGACAGTGGGTTTCGAACCCACTATCCCCCAGATGCAAGTTCATGGCCGCGCGCCCCTAACCACACGGCCAACTTGTCTGGTGCTGAGAAACTATTGAGAGTACTGCAAACATGGCTAGGACTGGAAAGACATTAAATTTTATCACTGAATATGAACTAGCAAAAAATTTATTATAGTTAGTGATGCAACAGATGATGTAGAATGGTTAACAAGATGGATTAACACATCTGAGCAGACCTACATACTACCCGACTCATTTAAGAATAGATGCTTTTCTGTCACATTCCTCTATTATCACTATTCCTAAGGATTGGCAATCAGCTCTTATAAGTCCCCTCCATAATAAAGACCAAAAAAGCAGATGTGAATAATTATACTCCGCACGGCTTTACTTCTAAACTGACGTTTTGCAAAACAAATGAGCATCACCTTACCTCTGTTGCCAGCGTGCTACTGCCGTGAGAACAGCTGATAAAACACGACGGTGGTAATATCGTACTCAGAAAAGCTAATGAATCAGCATTGGAAACAAATTGACAAAAGCTACATATACCAACAACATCCGACACTAAAAAAAAGAATACATTATTAAGAATAAAAGAGAATGAGGAAATACATCACTCACCACTAATGGCTGGCATAGGTAGGAGGTTATCGACTATAAAAGGAACACTCCACTGATTTCAGAGTCACTTTCTTGCCACTTGCCTTTGCCGAACTACACTGAGACATTCTAAACATGCATGAACTAAGTACACTAAACTACTAAACCTGTATTGTACTAACTTATGCTCTGCTAAATTGTAAACTACGCTATAATGTAGTATACTAGAGAGATAAATAATAATATGAAAAACATTCATTTCTGAAGAAAAATCCAAAGATCGTGAACCATACCAAATACCATACACGCTCAGTGAGATAGGTTAACCACGTGGTGAATGTAAATAATAGAGTTGGCAACTAGGTTTTAAAATCACACTCTGCCAATATAACTTTATATGAATGGCAGCTTGGGATTGGTTGGATGTCTATGTTTCAGTGCAAAACCACCAGAGAGAGCCAAAATGAGCCAAAACGTCAATTTAGAAGTAAAACAGTGCGGAGTGTACAAAGGTATATCGCTTCATTCACTTGCCTAAAAATCCTATCCATCGCACTTCAAAGGTGCACTCATCCTATTGTTGAGCCACAGATTTATCAAGCCGGCATATGTAAAACCTGCTGCTGCATCAAACAGATCTTTTCACTAATGAGTATCATCAAAATCTTCACGCCAAACCGCTTGTATTGACTTTTGTTGATTTCAAGAAATCAACTCAATCGACTGATTCAGTCTTCTTCATATCCTCATGAAGATGGGCGTGGACAGTAAGACTCATTCCTTCATCAAACAATCTCTGACCGACACCTATTCACAAGATCTTTAGATCCTTTGAGATTAAGACTAGTCTTGGTCACGACAATGGGTTATCAAACATATTTTCCAACTGTGTTCTTAAAAAGGTAATTTACGGGTGGACACTACACAATAATGGAATTAGTCTCGGCACTGGGTCCAAAGCAGTGAACTTCAACTGCCTTTCTTTTGCAGTTGATGTACTCTTAATGGCAGATTACCTCAACAATGCCTACCTCCAGGCTGAAACATTACAAGAAGTAGCCGAGTCTATAGATCTTCAGATATTTTTTGAAAAAAGTGAAGTAATGATGTCTGACTGTCAAAATACCACTGCACTTCTCGACACAAAGTACAGAAATATCAAAAGTTGCATTTATTTGAAGTATCTTGGAGAGATAATTTTCTTTAATGCATCAGAGAAAGAAGCTTTAAAATATCAGGCAAAACATATGGAAACAGCTTTTCTCCTCTGCAAACCTACTTGTCAGACCGAACTGATTTCATGGCATGCCAAACACGGAAGTCAAATAAATACAGAAGAAGTCCGTTATAGCGAAAATTCATAATATCGAAAAATTTACTCGCAATAACGGATTGTCGTTATATCCGATTTTGTATAAAAATGCACATTAAAATCGGTATGAAACGGCAATCAGTTTGTTCAAAACTTGCGTTTCCGCAAATGATATCCACACTACGGCTTAAATGTTTGTTATTTTTCGTAATCCGATACTACGTGAAAGTATGTTTAATTTAATTCTGAAAAAAAAATAGTACCGTATTTCTCCGAATCCAAGATGAATCCCACTTTTTCCTTCAAAAAATTTAAATCAGGCTCAAAAAGAACTTCGTAAAATCATATGAATGCCTTGTTGTACAGTAGGCCTACGCATTTTTAGACGCCGAGCATTGGCTTTCGTCTCGCCGTATCTTTTTTTTTTTTTTTTTTTTTTTTTTGCGGGTGCACAATTATTCTTCATTTCCACGGGTTTAAGGACCATTAACTTAACATTGGCATCATAATACCGAAGAGAACCCGTTGAAAATTTTCCGGCAATACCTATTCCATGCGTCTCTACAATACAATGATCCATAAGGAAATTATTCTTGCTGTCTATAAAACTGTTGATTTTACGCAGCGTCAGATATAACCGGCTACCGCTACACGCACGTCTCGCTTGCCGCGTTCAGCCAAATTCAGCGGCTAGCGATATATAGGCCTAATCGCAGACGTTGAAAGTCAACGAACGAGTTTATATCGCCACGGTATGGCCATTTCGCCCTTGCGTTTTTCATGCACACACCTCACAATTTCATCTTCGACTTCTTTAAAGCATCCTTGTTGCGGACCACTGAATGCATTTTTTGTACAGTACTAATTTTTTTTAGCTCTTTGTATTCACACTAACATCAAATATTGGCTTTGGTTAGGCCTATGCCGTATTTTCTTGCGGCTACACAATTATTCTACATTGTCCATGTTGCTTCTTTTCACACGCACACAGAACTCGTTGACAATAAACGACCGCCTCTTTACTATACATCGCTAGCCGCGACAACCGGTTGTACAGTGTCTCAGAAGATGATCGATCGCATTTTGTTGCAAACGTTTCAGTTTTCTTATTCACACAGCGTCACGTATCCTAACTTAACCGTACTATACGTATGATGAAAACACACTTCAAGCGCCAGTAGAAAAATTACAACTTTCTCGCTATAAATTTTCATAATAGCCTTTCCGTAATTTAACCAGACGCGACAAAATATAAACTAACCTCTGAAATCATTTAAGCACTCTGCCATATCTCGAGGTGTATCCCATTCTTACTTAATTGCAGTATTTGGCCTCAAAAGTAAGCGGTCGTTTAGTCAGCCCTAATTTTTAACGAGTTAACAACTGTTATCGGACATGTTATTTACGCATTTATAACGAAAATATGTTCTCTTTCATTTCGAATTTTCTTTACGGAACAGCTGTCGATGGGTATTACTAATCGACTCCTACATCGCCTTCGAATGTCGACGAAAGAAATCGCTAGTGCACATAGTGAGGAAACGATGCCGAAGGTAATCGATCGCACGCAATATTTGAATATTTGAATGTCAACGAGAGAGCTCGCAAATGCACAAAGTGAGAAAACTACACCGTACCGAAGATGATCGATCGCATTTTGTTGCAAACGTTTCAGTTTTCTTATTCACACAGCGTCACGTATCCTGACTTAACCGTACTATACGTATGATGAAAACACACTTCGTTCTGGGGTGCATAAATATCGGTAACGGAAAAAATCGCGCGCGCGCTTTATCGCTCGTAATAACGGATGCGTCAGTGACAGGGTTCTCGCTGTAACCGAAAGACGATACACAGTTTAATGTAGGATTTTCGAAGGGACAGAAAAAAGTCGTCGCTATAACGGAGTTCTCGTTATATGCCGTACTCGCTATAGCGGACTTCTACTGTATTAAAGTTTATTTAATCCACCTATTCAATACATTAAAAAGAGATTTTAATAAAGAATTAAATCTGTAAATAAAATTGTAGGGACATGTTTCGCCCCTTAATTAAGGGCACATTCAGCCTTAATCTCAATCTGAAAGATAATTAATCTGGTACCTGATTGTAGTTAAATTACATATGAATGTGATGATGATGTTGGAAATATGCTTCAAATGGTGAGCAAAATGGTTGACAATAGTTATGATATTCTTAAAATGAAGCCTTAATAAAGTCTAATATACAAATAGTCGTAAATTTATACACTTTCTTGAATGTCCTTGTTTAAAAATTGGTAACAAATTGTATACTGGTAGTTTTATAAGAACGTAAATTTTGTAAAGTGGCGTCCTTTGGATGTTGAGGGCATTAGAGAAAACTTTTGGATCATAAATAGATCGAAAGTCACAATAATAATAAAAATGTAGTTGAGTAGAGTATTAATACGTATTAATACGTATAGAGTATTAATACGTATTAAAGCTAGCAAAGAGGCGTTTCCGTTGCTCACTTCAAGTGAGGTTTATAATAAATTGTTACGTTGAAACAAGTAAAGTAGGGCCTTTTGATGGTTGAGGGTGTTAACAAATTTTTTTATCGGGTGTTAAATAGTTTAAAACGTCAGGATAGTGATGAAGAATGTAGTAATAACTCCGCCTCTTGTATAGAGTCAAAAGGGAAATTTGGTTTGAAGTCGGTAACAATAGGAGATTTACGTGTTAAAGAATGAATTTGAATGAAAGGAGAGTTTAAAGAGAAATCGAAGTGTGTAAATTCACTAAACTCTTTACTAATGTTGAAATTGGTTGACGTATAGAAGAGTTGGAGAGAAAACGTTGTGTGTAATTTCATTTATTTTCAATTGTAATAGTGTTAAATAGTTGCTATGGTACCGTTGAAATGACTGATATTTAAGTTACTAGTGTTACAGATGATGTCAGATTAATGGAGGAGAGGGTCGAAGCGGTGTGCCAAGTTTATATGCTATTGGCCGTAGCGGGTAGCGGGAAATGAGTTCAATTCTTAGAACAATATAAAGAGAAATGATATCATCAGTATCAAGTGGATTTCAAATAAAAGTTAGATCCAGTCTATAGTCAATCTTTTGTGAGGAGATAAATTAGCCTTCCTCTCAAACTACGATGCGGGAGAGAGGGGGTGTGACAGTAAATATCCTTAAGTTCTGTAAGAACTCAGTTAATTTCGTTAAAAGGTGTCCTGTAAAGGGCATTAAGAAATCAAACTGTAGCATTAATAGTCTGGAAAATTCTGTAATCTTTTTAAAGTATGTAAAATAGGGGAAGAGTGCTCGACGGCAAGTAGTTGTGTTACAAGTAGCTATAACAATATAATTCTGTGGAAACAGTTAATACTACTGAAAGGCGTTTTAAGAATATCATAACTATTGTCAACCATTTCGCTCACCATTTGAAGCATATTTCCAACATCATCTTCATATTCATATGTAATTTAATTACAATCAGGTACCAGATTAATTATCTTTCAGATTGAGATTAAGGCTGAAGATGCCCTTAATTAAAGGACAAAACATGTCCCTATAATTTTATTTACAGATTTGATTCTTTATTAAAATATCTTTTTAATGTATTGAATAGGTGGAATAAATAAACTTTAATATTTATTTGACTTCATTGTACATTTCAATACAGACAAAAATATGAGAATTATAACATGTAATGCCAAACACTGTCGCTACACCACAGTAGTATGTTGTAAAGCCTTATATGCTGCTGAATGCTTGGCCCTCACTCACCAGTGAGATAGAAAGGGTCCAAATGAAAGAGGAAATTCCAAAGAAAGATCCTCAGTTCACGTCAAAATTCTCAGGGCAAATACTGCCTCAGGTCAAATGCAGAGCTCTAATTTAAATGTGAAAAGCTCTCACTTGTCATGATGAGGTGCTGTCTTATGTTTTATGGTCATCTGTCTCAAATACCTAACACCAGAATATCTCAAAGAATACTTGATCTTTTCACAACTTGGAAATGTATCATTCCATGGGCAACTGCAGATCTGGCTGGTGTCTCTGAGACCGGTTTAAGAAAGAATACATTCAGAACCTGGGTACAGGGGTTAAACGATCCTCCGGAGTCAAACGACGTCTTGGTGCAAAGTGGTACGAAGAGCATAGAACTGCGTTCTGCCTCAAGATGGAGGAGTACTGGAAATCCAGAAAGGCTTTGTGACATGGCGCATTATCTTGTTGAAAAATGCCACTGCCGTTGGGAAACATGATCAACATGAAGAGGTGTGCGTGGTCTGCAACCAGTGTACGATACTTCTTGACCATCATGGTACCTTGCATGAGCTCCACTGAATCCATGGATGCCCACGTAAATGTTCCTCAGAGCATAATTGAGCCGCCGCCAGCTTGTCTCCGTCCCGCAGTACAGGTGTCAAGGAGCTGTTCCCCTGGAAGACAACGGATTCACACCCTTCCATCGGCATGATGAAGAAGGTATTGGGATTCATCAGACCATGCAACGCTCTGCCACTGCACAAATGTCCAGTGATGATGGTCACGTGCCCATTTCAGTCGTAGTTGCTGATGTTGTGGTGTTAACATTGGCACATGCATGGGTCGTCGGCTGCGGAGGTTCATCCTTAGGAGCGTTCGGAGCACTGTTGATTAGACACACTTCTACTCTGCCCAGCTTTAAAGTCTGGTGTTAGTTCCGCCACAGTTCGCCGCCTGTCCTGTTTTACCAGTCTACGACGTCCGACATCTCTAATGACGGGTGGCCGCCCAACCCCTCGATGTTTGGATGTGGTTTCACCTTGGTTTTGCCACTTGTTGAAGACACTCACAACAGCACTTCTTAAACACCCGACAAGTCGTGCAGTTTCCAAAATGCTCGTGTAGAGCCTCCGGGCCATCACAATCTTCACTCGGTCAAACTCAGATCACACGCCTTCCCCATTCTACCCACGGACAGCGCGGTCACTGATTCTACATGCACTGTGCGTCTGTCTCACTAGCAGTCATTCCTCATCAGGTGACACTACTATCGCCTGGACGTGTTTATATCGATAGTAGGTAGGTGGTCATACTGTTCTGGCTGATCAGTGTAGATTGATTGGATGCAGAGAGAATGGAGTTAAATCAATGTAGTCACTATGCTCCTTTTACTTGGTTGTTACTTTGGGCATAACAGCTCTCCACAGACAGCAATTCAACATTGAAGAGTTGACAGGCTACTTTCCTGTTGAACGGAACACTTAACTTGGGTAATGAATCCATTTACACGACAAAGGATTCAGATTCAAGTTACAACAGAGGTCATATTTTAACTCCTATTCCTTATGCTTTCATTCTTTGAAACAAAACTAGCCTATATACCAAATTTGGATTGTCACATGATTTCACTATCGATTATTAGTGTACAGATCAATAGAAATTATAAAATTCTTGAAATAATTTGACACACAGTTCCCCAACTGTAGAGTATTAAACATGTGAAACTCATACCTGAGAAGAGCTCTGGCCTTCCGATGACTCTGAAGATGCAAAATATTTTCAAAAAAGTCCACTTCTGGATCAGCTTTGTTAGCAAGCTTAGCAAGATCTTTCAAAACTGGATGGACATCTGCACATTCCCGTGCCTGTAGGAAAAGGAAAATAATTATATGACCTAGCACATTTGTTTTTAAAAGTATGTATAAGTAGATAGCTAAACCACCAGCAATGAAAGTAAGAATGAAACAAGAATACTACCATTCAACTGACAGGACAAGCAGTAGACCAGACAGAATTAAACTATGCAGTTGCTGAGATGACCATATTCACTGTAAAAAGTGTATCAACAAAGCAACTTGTTTATTTTTAGAAAAAGGATTGGACTGGATGGAGGGACGGGTCTGTCTGTCTGTCTGTCTGTCTGTCTGTCTGTCTGTCTGTCTGTCTGTCTGTCTGTCTGTCTGTCTGTCTGTCTGTCTGTCTGTCTGTCTGTCTGTCTGTCTGTCTGTCTGTCTGTCTGTCTGTCCGTCTGTTTGTTTGTTTGTTTGTTTATTTATTCATTTTTTTTTTTTTATTTTTTTTATTCAAGCTCAAATTTCAACTAGCTTCTTGCTAGCATATAATCAAGTGTGCAACCCACATTTCCTGAGACCTACCAGTATTTAAAAAATTATTTGCTTCATAAACCATGCTGTTAACCAGAAAGGAGTGAGGCAGGGTTTTCTTTTGTCCCCCATCCCTCCTTTTTTTAATGTTTACAAAAAAAAATTGGGAAAGGAATCATAATTTGAGGAGAAGTCATAACTGTAAGATAAACGGATGAAATTGTCCATACAAACATCTTCCGATACATGCATACTGTATTAGAAAGATGTTGAAAAAGAAGTAGATCAGATGACAGATGAAGACAGTTGCCCAGAAAACAATCAACACCATCACCACAACTATAGAGTTCTGAATAAGGTTGGTGAGAGGACAAAAGAAGACAGAAAAAATCTTTTGAGACACCAGACTTTTTTTTAGGGAAGTGTAAGTTAGTGGGTAAAATGGTGTCTGACTCCTCGGCTGAATGAACAACATAAAAGCCTTCAGTAGAGATGAAAAACAGTTCGATCCCTGAGCAAGTGGGAATTTTTAAACATATCTGGTTAATTCTATGGGCTCAGAGAATGGATGATTATGCCTCTTAAACAGAATACACCACACTGTGAACCACTGCACAAACAAAAACTAGTTGAATATATCCCTCCACATACTTTACAACATCAGGAATGTCATCTGAGCTTAAAACTTGGCCAAGTCCATAACACAATTCACGCACACACAGGGTATGGGAAAAGTAGCAAAAGAAGAAGCGGGCAGAAAAGTAGGGGCATGGCATGAATGACATGAATATGACAAATTGATTAGTCAAGATGTTGAATGTATAAATGAAATGGTTATTACTAGATAGGGAGACATGAAGACAGTGTCAAATCAGTCTCCAGACTGACAATGACAATAATCACCTTTGTTACTGATGATTTTTTTGCTAATGGTTTAACATTGTACTAACACATCAAAGGTTTTCAGCGACGCAAGGATGGGAAAGGGCTAGGATTTGAAAAGCAGCAGCCATAGCTTTAATTAATGGACAGCCTGGTATGAAAATGGGAAACCAGAGAAAGCCATCTTGAGGGCTGCTGACTGTGTGATTCAAACCCACCATCTCCTGAATGCAAGCTCACCGCTATGTGCCCCTAAGCCCCTAACCATGCAGCCAACTCACTCGGCACTTAGTTGTTGTTGATGTTATTATTGCTATCTTTTAGCTGAAGATGTTCCATAATTAGAAAGAAACATGTTATATTTATTATTATACTCAGAAATTAAGCTGGATTTTGTTATGTAAATGATAAACTAGCTATAAGAGACTGACAAGTATTGGAAGGTGGGAATCTCCTTGTAACATAACCTTAACTAGCATGCCAGTGTCTTGGGAAAGTGCGGTATCCAACTGGTGAGCGAGCCCATGCCGCACTGGGGCGAAACACGGGTAATTTTTAACATTTGAGTTTCCTGAATTTCATTTAGCTATCTCAATCGGAAGCCATATTTTTGGTCATGGTGTTGTAGTGTTTTAGTCTTATTCTCACTGATATTGACTTCTTGCTGTAGCCTAATCCATCTTCCTAATCTTCTTATCTTTATCCTATCCCTTTGCCTGTATCCATTCACCCATATATTTGAATTTGTCTACTTTCTTCCACTATATAGATTCGCTGCTGTCTTATTTACAGCTTTCAATTATCTGTACCTTTACTGACACATTTATAGTGTTCAAGAAAATAGTTTCATATGTCTGTAATTATGGGGAATATAATCTCATCTATCAGCCAATACTACAGAAAAAGGAAATAAACATTAAATGCTATATGTTAAAATTCATCAACATCATTGATTTTCCGCTCCAGCACGCCGGGTGCGGGTGTTTACGAGCCTCTTCTAGTTTGTCCTGCCCATCCACAGCCCACAGCTAATGTTCTTACCTTTTGCTGTCAATTAACATCATGTCTGGCAAGGACTTTGAAAATTTGCTTTTCCAAACTATCACGAGGCCTCCCTCTGGGCCTCTTACCAACAACATTCCTTTCATAGTATGCTCTTGGGGTCCTAATTGGAGCCATCTTTCTCACATGCCCATACCATCGTAATCTGCTTAATTCTAAGGTTTCCAACAGGCTCCTATCCAATCCAAGTTGTTGCCGAATACTTTCATTCCTTATTTTGTCTCTCCTTGTCTTTTGGGAACATGATCGAAGGAACTTCATTTCAGTGGCCTATAGGCGACTTTGTGCAGATCAAGTCAACGTTGCTGCTTCCAGTCCGTATGTTAGAATTGGTACAAGATATGTTCTGTGCAGCTTGAGCTTGGGGAAATGAGTCACCCCAAAGTAATTCACGAAAGGAGTGGTAGATTTTTGATGCACCTTGTATTCTATTGCCTATTTCTTGGTTAATGGCATTGTCAGAAGAAACGAAGCTCCCTAAGTATTTGACGTTATTGATAATGTATACTTCATTTTGCACTTGCAGGTGGACTTCTTCAGGATTTCGACTCATCGCTAAACCGACGGTTTTAGTTTGGATGATGATCATTCCCATTTTTTCATATTTGTCTTGCCAAAGATCTAGTTTAGCTTGAACTTCTGCTTCTGTCTCACCCCATAGCATAACATTATCAGCAAATACAAGTGCATTTGTTTTCCGATCCTTCATTTTCACTGTTTTTATAACCTCATCCAATATAGTAATGAAGAGAAGTGATGATAGACAACTTCCTTGTTGGACTCCACTCTTGGTTTCAAAACAGTTTGACCTGACACCTTGAATTTGCACACAGCTCTTTGTCTCTCGATATAGTTGATTTACTCGAGCTATAAAACTACTAACAGTAAACGAAGGGAAGCTACACAGGACTGTCATGGAGAGAAAGGTCCTTTTTCTACACACAGAAAACAAAATGAATATGCAGAATATATCAACATGTCATGTACAGAAAATATGAACACGAAAAGGTACAAAATATAACAGAGGGAGCAGTGGAAAGCAGTAATAAACAAGCATCATAATTATGTGTTATGTAGTGTAAAAGAAAAAGAAAATACCGAATTTTCTCACGTAATTAACACACATTTTTGACAAAAAATACAGGCGAAAACTTCAGATGCATAAATTATTCAAGGAATTCAGACATTTAAGATATGATTTACAATTCATTTACATTTAAAAGATACATCAAACATAATATACACACAATTGGTTCAACTATTTTGTGTTTATTGTAATTTGGCATAAAATCCCGGCATAAGTTTATTTCTGAAAAGTCAAATAGGGTATGTCAGGTAAGTTGGACGCGTGGGTTTGAAGTACCGACACTGGAAAATATTCTTCCCATTACGAGCTGACAAAACAACCAAAAGTGAAATAAACATGAACTAATAAAAGTACAATACATGTAAGTACATAATAATGACATACCAGCAAACAAGATACTATCCAACCTCGAGAAGGGCCCGGCATCGAAGGAGGGACCCTGCCAGATTTCCCCAAACCATTCGTATCCAATCTTGTATGAGTGACGTGTCCATCCACCATTTATCTTAGATACGAACGTGGATCCCTTGTGGAAAATTGTTTTTCGTTTTAGAACACCATAAGGTCGAACCTTTCTGCCATCACCTGTTACAGCAAGCATTGCAGTAAATCATTTTTTGCTTCCGGTAGTGCGTACATTAACACTCGATGTTCCTTTCTTATCGATTGTTTGACTTTGTGGCATATGGAAACGATTGGCGTCTGACCTGCGGTTCCTATCTGGGAGAGCAAATATCCCTTCACTTTACGCTTCTCAATCAAAAAGCAATGGAAATCAATTACTTTTGGTTGATCATTCAGCATTTTTTGGCATAATGTTGTTCTTCGCCGAAAAGAAAGTCCATGTAAAATTAATCATCCGGCCTCAGCTAACCTTCAAATCCGAGATACTGATTCCATGTGCAGCAGCTATTTCTCGTCCTTTAAACTATAGCATTTCATGAGAAACAGCCTATTCAATGTTGCATTTACAACGAAATAATATATTTAAGCAGATCTTCCTCTACTTGCGGAAACTTGCCGCTGTTTGGTCCGCGAAATGCTTTGCAAGACTTGTTGGTCGCTTGATGTGCACTTCTCTGTTACTGCGGTAGAGCACGTTACATTCGGACACTGAATACTTGTGACCCACTGCCCTTTTCCTGTATGTTTTGGCGTTATCTGATCACCACGAGTTTATATGGTGCAGTATTACTCAAATACTTGCTCACTGTGGACTAACAAACAATTTTGAGATCACAGGTTCAATCATTCCAGTATTTGGGAAGCTTGATAACTTCCAGCGGAAGTTGTACAGAGGAGTGAGACGCAGAATATCCATGGGAAAGAGAGCTTTTGGGAGAGTAAAAGGTTTGCTGACAGCTAGAAGCATACCAATCAAACTTACGAAGAGGTTTCTAAATGATTTGTGTGGAGTGTGGTGTCTTATGGTTCTGAAACGTGGACTGTCAGACAGAAAGAACAAAAATATTTTTAAAGTTTTGAAATGTGGTTATGGAGAAGAATGGAGAAGTGAAATGGACAGATAGAGTGGGAAATGAGGAGGTGCTGAGTAGGGTAGGAGAGGAGAGGAGAGGAACTTCATGATGATGATGATGATACAGAATAGGAAAACATCTTGGATTGGTCACATATTATGTAGAAATTGTCTATTACAGAGAATCATGGTGGTAAAAGTTGAAGGAAAAAGTGGGAGAGGGCGAAGAAAATTTTTGGAATGCTGACAGATGTGAAGAGAGGAAGGAGTTACAAGCAAATGAAGGAGGATGTTCAGGAAAGAGAAATGGAGGACATCTAGTTAATACCTGTATAAGGACAGATTTACTGAATCATGGTGGTAAAAGAAGAAGAAGAAAAAAACGCATGTCCCGTAGCCGAAACACTCGTAAAATATGTTTGTACCAGACTGGAAGAGAGAGTGTCACTAGTGACTTCAGTGCTGATTCTCTCACCGAACTAGTGCAGTGGAATTTCCTACCGGCTGATAACAACATATTGCCCAGTTTTGCAATAGGAAGGCTGCTACTTGAGTAGTTGATATCTTTATTTCAAAACGCATCCGGAACTGCGTGATGGATGTTCGACGAAGTGGGTGCATCAAATACATGAACATTTCTTTTTCTGAACTTTGAACTAAAAAATACTGGGATGCATAAATTATGCAAGGGCACTAATTATGTGAGAAAATACAGTAATGTTACTATTATATAGTTCAATGAAATAAAATATGTTGGAAAAAGTCTCCCCTCCTTTATTACGCACATCTGACATCCTCAAATCAGATTTCATGATTCATATCAGATTTAATCTTTTCCTACGAGCATCACCATAAGGACCACTACATGGATTTTCATCTTCAGTCTTTCCAACACTTGAGGATATCATTAATACATCTTTGCCTTGTCCGACTCATTGGCTGAATGGTCAGCGTACTGGCCTTCGGTTCAGAGGGTCCCAGGTTCGATTCCCGGCCGGGTCGGGGATTTTAACCTTCATTGGTTAATTCCAATGGCCCGGGGACTGGGTGTTTGTGCTGTCCCCAACATCCCTGCAACTCACATACCACACATAACACTATCCTCCACCACAATACCACGCAGTTACCTACACATGGCAGATGCCGCCCACCCTCATCGGAGGGTCTGCCTTACAAGGGCTGCACCCGGCTAGAAATAGCCACACGATATTATTATCTTTGCCTTAAGATTATCCTCTGAGGTGTAATGTTAGTGCTATTAGCCACCATCTCAGAGGTTTGCGTTTAATTTCCTGTTCTGTCACAGATTTAAGACTGTGGGAAAGATGTCGCTAAAAAGGTACACGCAGCTTGCCTCCATTGGAGAAAGCAAGTACATTTCTCTCCCATCCCCACTCATAGATAACAGTTTCACAAGTGTAAATCAAAAGATCTTGTGGGCTACAAACCACTACTGATTACAAAGTCATTAAATGTGCGGAATAAGTTAGTAGTGTGAGCTCTAGGTCCAGATATTTATTTTTCAACCAGATTCTGGAAAAAAGTGCAAGGACAATTTTGATGTATCTTAAGGAAGTAACAGTTTTATAGAAGATTATAGGTCCCGTGATTCTCAAAACACTGATCGCACTCAAAACACTACTCTGAAATCATGAAACAACTGAAGAAGTGAGGCTGTTTTCCTGAACACCAAGAACGACTGTTATAAGTATTAACCCACCACTCAAGTGAAACAACAAAAATTAGGTACAAAACTAAACCCCAGGCTTCTGGTCAACTACTGTGATTTTATAATCACAGCAATAGAACCAGCTTTTGGGTGGTTAGGCCATGGGGCATAATGCAGAGTTTCGTCCAGACGTGCCATTTGGACTCATCAGCTGGAATGGAGGGGCGTGCCATTCCAGCTGATGAGTCCAAATGGCACGTCTGGACGAAACTCTGCATTATGCCCCACGGCCTAACCACCCAAAAGCTGGTTCTATTGCTGTGATTATAAGATCTGCGGCCGCGAAAGCCTTTTTTGATGTTGTATCTCCAATGGGGGAGCATTTTTTTTGAACGGAGAAATATTTTCTCCTTTAGCAGGTTAGCAAACTTGATTTGCTAACTCGGCGGGGCCACACAGTTTGGTCTGCCTCTGCTATGCAGAGTCCTGGAGGGGCGTGCCATTCCAGCTGATGAGTCCAAATGGCACGTCTGGACGAAACTCTGCATTATGCCCCACGGCCTAACCACCCAAAAGCTGGTTCTATTGCTGTGATTATAAGATCTGCGGCCGCGAAAGCCTTTTTTGATACTGTGATTTTATTCACTGTTAATGCTTGGTACAGTCTGAAATGTTTTTCATGCCAATGTCGTAAATATGCCTGCCTGCTGGCCTACCTTACATAATGATATTCTCTTGTGTGGGCTGTTCAAACCATAAGGCCACATTATCAAATTAACCAGAGAGCTTGTTTTATTTAACAAATTACTTCATTGTTGGAATGTGCCATCTTTTTGATTCACACACACATCATCTCAAACAACACATAAGATACGTAACAAGGATCTGAATGTATTTTTTTTTCCATCAAATAAAATTGCTATGATGAGGTAGCAAAGACAATGTATGTATCATAACTTGATTTAGGACCATAATCAAGGAAAAGTATGAAATGAATGTGAAATATTATACAAAAATCAAATGATTAGTTCATCTCCTTAACTACAAAATTCAAACTACTGAACTTTCCCAATGCAATATCACTTACCATCTCTCCCAATAACGATACAGCTTCATACTGGACAGCGTCATTTTTGCTCCTAATGCCAGCACGTACCAAATGAAGTACTGTGTCACTGACAAGAAACTCGCGGTCCTTGGTATTCTGCTGATACTTGAGGCACAGTGCTGGGGTTAACTTGCGTAAGCAGTACCCAGAACTATCACGGAGAGAAAGGTCCTTCTCCTACACACAACACAAAACAAATATGCAAGTTTTTAAAGATCACCAGAATATATGTCATGTACAGAAAGATATGAACATAAAAAGGTACAAAATATAACAGGATAAGCACAATGGGAAAGGGAGCAGTGGAAAGAGGAGACATGGATGAAACATGAAAACACAAAAGGATAAGGACAATCTCCACATCTTCACATACCACCATATCTCCAAACAGATGGGCTCTCTCCTCGTCAATTCCAGTTCTACATCTATTTCTTCTCAACCGTCACCAAGCCAATTCTGTTTTCTAACTTCATCATGAGTGTAGGAAAACCTGATAATAACATCAAGAAAAGGAAGAAAGATAAGATAAATACACAGGTGGTAAGAGATTAGAAACCCAAAAAAAAGGGGAAAAGAAACCTAATAGGTCAAAATAAGTAATGGAAAGAAAGAAAAAAATGTCCAAGAATATATAGCAATAAACAACCAAACACCATGGTGCTACAGTCCCAATGGGATTTGGCCTACCAAGCAACTGCTGCTCAGCCCAAAGGCCTACAGATTACGAAATGGCGCGTGGTCAGCGTGATGAATCCTCTAGGCTGCTACTCACCATCAGATAGCTTCTCAATACTGTCCATATGTAGCCTGAGTGGTGGTAGTAGGTGTCTTTATTATTGGGAAAATTAGGGCAGTAATGTCCACTCTTGCATTTAACCATACAATATGAAATGTACTACAAATGCAAATATAAACCTATTAACTAAGAGCGAACCAATGCAAAAAAGGAAGGTTACCGTATTGGATTACAATACTTAGTAAAATAGTGACATTTATGAGCTTAAGAAAATAGTAAAAGAAAAGCAAGAGTTATTCATTTATAAAGCACGCACACATCACATTCATCCATTCCACTAACAGCTGAAATACGCTGAATGATATTCTCCAGGAAATGAGCATGGTAATCACCTTTGAAAATATTCATGGATTTTGGTGTTCTGATACCTGCTGGGAAAGAGTTCCATAATTTAGAACTAATAATAACAGTGAAAGAATGACTGTACAAAGCAGTTCGACGTAAAGGAATAGAGAGGTTAGTAGCTGAATGAGAATGTGCATTGCAGTTATGATGTGATGAAAGAAAATTAAACCTAAAACCTCGATGTCAAGTATGCCGGTGTCGAAGTGGATAACAGTTTATATACTTGTGTGACGATATGTAGATTTCTTCTCTCTTCCAATTTTGGCCACCCTAGTTGATTATAAGCAGAAGTTACACGAGTTACATGAGCACCATATCGGAGATTATAAATAAATCTGACACATGCATTTCAAGCTCGTTGAAACTTCACACATTGGTCTTTTGTTAGGTTAGTACATATAATGCCATAGTAGTTATGTCAAAAACATATCAGATGTAAGGCTTTTCAGGTGTTTGCTCTATTAACCAGCGTTTCGTCTTAGGTCTGACACTAGACTCATCAGAGTGGGATGTGTCAGACCCTAGCCACTGATGCTGGGGTGTATGCGGGTGAACTTATCAGAAGCCCTTATAAGAGGCACAGTCTGATAACTGCATACGGGAGATAAATCTCCACAATGGAATTATTGCCTGCCTAGCAATTCCAAATGGAAAGTTCTAAATTCCCATGGAGGGAATTAGATATTTTTCACCAATAGAGCATGTCAAAAATTTCAAAAACATATCAGATGTAAGGCTTTTCAGGCGTTTGCTCTATTAACCAGCGTTTCGTCTTAGGTCTCACACTAGACTCATCAGAGTGGGATGTTTCAGACCCTACCCACTGACGCTGGGGTGTATGCAGGTGAACTTATCAGAAGCCCTTATAAGAGGCACAGTCTGATAACTGCATAAGGGAGATAAATCTCCACAATGGAAATATTGCCCGCCTAGCAATTCCGAATGGAAAATTCTAAATTCCCATGGAAGGAATTAGATATTTTTCACCAATAGAACATGTCAAAAATGTCAAAAACATATCAGATGTAAGGCTTTTCAGGTGTTTGCTCTATTACCAGCGTTTCGTCTTAGGTCTGACACTAGACTCATCCATTCCATTGTGGAGATTTATCTCCCGTATGCAGTTATCAGACTGTGCCTCTTATAAGGGCTTCTGATAAGTTTACCTGCATACACCCCAGCATCAGTGGGTAGGGTCTGACACATCCCACTCTGATGGAAGGCTAATAGAATGGATGTTTTTGAGCAGTTTGGGATATTGAAATATAATAGACTGGGTTTTATGAGGATTAATACCAAGAACATTGCAATGGCTCCATTTCAGAATTGACTTCAGATCTTCATTCATATTCTGAATAGCTACATGAAGGTCCGGCACTATGGAATGATGATAAATTTGGATGTTGTCAGCATAAAGATGATATTTGCTAAATTTAACAACGGAAGGTAGGTCATTGATATACGGTAGAACCTCGATAATTCAAAATCGGTTAATTCAAAATCCCGCCTAATGCGAAGAAGCTCTTGTTCCCGGAAACATGAGGTATGGTTTTGCATGTTATTTAAATTGTTTAATTCAAAATACAGATAATTTGTACGGTAATTCGAAGAACAATGTCAGACCCATTACCGAAATTCTGACTTTTAATTCTAAACTCTGCCTTTACATTTTGAAAAACATAGTATTTTACAGAGTAATTTAAATTAAAAATGTCTCTGCGTCATGAAAGAGCACGACTTCTGGAACGTGCAGGAGTAGCTTTCCGCACACTCACTTCAGCATGTCTACAGTGTGCTTCATATTTGCTAAGTTCGAGTGAAATTGTAATTCTTTTATATTCAGCGTTTTAAGGAACGCCACAATATCACGAAGCATGCAGTGTGCAGAGAAGCAGAATCTGCGAATACTAGCGATGCCGACAGTTGGCGGAAAAGCGTGGCTCATATAATCAATTCGTATGCATCAAACAATATGGTCAATGCCGGTGAAACTGCATTCTTTTTTGTTTTGGTTTTATGCTGAGCCCAAATGGACTTATGGTTTTAAAGAAGAGAAGTGCCAGCTGGGAAATCATACAAGGGTGTGGGTCACTGTATTGTGTTGTAATGCACACAGAAGTGAAAGACTTCCCTCCTTCATCATGGAAAAGTTTGAAAAACCACGATGATTTAAGGGCGTCGGGCACTTGCGAGTACAAGGCATCTAAATATACAAAGAGTACAGTAATCCAAATGATAAATCATTTGCACAGGTGAGCCACCATAATTTGCCGTCACCTTTGAATCGTGGTGGGTTTTTTTTCCTTTCGTTGCATGAAGTTATGTTTGCCACTGTTTCATCCAAGTGCATTATTTGAATAATGTAAATGCACCTTGTTGGATACATTTCGGAAATAGTGTTTTCCATAGCATTTGAAAGGTTTAAACTGAGAATCAAGGTGATAGCAAGCGTTAATGGGTCTTAGAATACTTTATGAAGCAGCAAGGGTTTACATTTCTGAATTATAGAGAAGTGCCATGGTGGGAAATCGTACAAGTATAGAGTCACTGTACTGTGTTATAATGCAGACGGAAACAAGAGACCTTCTCCCCTCATCATAGGAAAGTTCGATAAGCCACGATGTTATGAGGGCATCGGGCACTTTCTGTGCAAGTACATGGCATCTGAAATGCATACAGTACAGTAATCCAATGAATAAAGCAGTTGCACAGGGGAGTCAGTATAGATTTCTCCTCGTCTTTGAATCGTTTTCTTTTTTTAATTTCATTTCATGAGGTAATGTTTGCCAGTTATCCAAAGTACATTATTTGAATATTGTAAATGCACCTTTTTGGATACATTTTGGAAATAGTTTTTCCATGGCATTTGAAAGGTTTAAACTGTGAATCAAGGTTAACTGCATGCAGTAACGGGTCTTAGAATATTTTGTGACGCTGCAATGGTTGACATTAATATGCTTTAATATGCTATGGATATAGATATGAATATGGAGGAAATATAGACGAATAGCCATAAGACCAGCCGATATAGTTGGGATGGACAGTATGGAACACTCATCGATTATATAATAACAGACCGAGAATGGGGAAGATACGTCATGAATACGAAGATAATCCCCAGTGAAAGTATGGAAGGTGATCATAGATTATTAATTGTGGAATTAAAACAAGTAAAAATCCCTAAAATTTTATTGAAGAAGAAACCAAAGATCAGGATTTGGGAATTGGAGGAGGAGGATAAAAGAATGGCATTCGAAGATTGTATAAAAAAGAAGTTGCCTAACATGTAAATACGAAGTGGAGAAGAAGAGTGGGACATTTTACGACAGACATTTGTGGAAGCAGCAATTGAGGTATGCGGGGAAAACAAAAGCAAAGGTTATGGGAAAGAAGACACAGTGGTGGACAGTCAAAATAAAAAAGAAATAAAAGAAAGGAACAAGGTGAAGAAAGAAATGGATAAGGATAAAACATATCAGAGGGATGAGAATAAGATAGAAAGGTTACATGTGGAACACAAAAGATTAAAACTACAAGTAAAGAGGAGTATCAAGGAAGAAAAGGAGAAATGCTGGGGAGAGTTTACCAACAAAATTGAGCAAGATAGTCGAGGAAATCAGAAACTATTATACAGAGTAATAAAATCGAAAAGTATAAATCAAGAAAAAATCAAGGCATTAGAGAGAGAAGATGGATCCATAGTACATGATGGAAAGGGTCTTCAGAAAGTGATGGCAAACTATTTTGAAAAACTTTATGAGGATGACTGCTCGGAGGAAGAAGGAGATAAGAAAATGGAAATAATAGATGGAGAAAAAGAAGAGAACCCGATAACATGGTTGGAACTTGAAAGAACAGTGAAAGCAATAACCAAAGGTAAAGCAAGTGGAAAAGACGAAATCAATGTTGATATGATTAAGGCAGGAGGAAGCATTGGACTACAGTGGCTACACAGAGCCTGCAATGCCATATGGAAGGATGAAAGGCTACCTGAAGACTGGCAACAAGGAAGCATTGTACCACTGTTCAAAAAAGGAAATAGGAAGAAATGTGAAAATTATGAAGGTACAACCCTATTAGCACAAGGGCTAAAAATAATGGAGAAAGTTATCGACAAAAGACTGAGGGATATAATAGAAAAACAGTTAGAGGAAGAACAATATGGCTTTAGACCGAACAGATCAACAACAGACTTGATATTTACAGTGCGAACGATAATGGAAAAACATCTGGAAAGGAACAAGGAAATCATATTTGTATTTTTGGATTTGGAAAAACTAATGATACAGGTAAGAGAAAACATGTATGGGAATGCCTACTGAAAAGGAATGCAACAAAATCATTAATTAACAAGATAAAAATGTTGCATCATGAGAGTAAATGTACAAGTGGGGAGTGGTGACTCTGAAACATTTTATACAAAAAAACGATCTCAAGCAAGAAAGTGCACTGTCACCACTATTGCTTATTATATTGATGGATGAAATCATAAAAACTTGTAAAACAGAGTATCAGTAGTGATGAAGTGAATGCTTTGGTATTTGCAGATGATGTGGTGATTTGGGGAAAAGGAGAAAAGGAAGTACAAAGGAGATTGGACATTTGGAATGAAAATCTGAAGGAGTGTGGAATGGTAATTAGTAAATAGAAAACTGTAGTCATGTATTGTGGAAAAGAGAAAAAAGAGAAGAAAAAAAGAGAAAAAGAGAAGCCAAGTGAACATAGATGGAGAACGGTTAGAGAATGTAGAACAGTTTACATATCTGGGTAGCATTATTAATGGAAGTAATTAAATCAACCCTGAAATTAATAACAGACTAAGTAAAGGTACAACATTTTATCAAGTCAGAGATGACAAAGTACCCAAGAGAACAAAATTAACATTATATAAACAGTATTTCATACCAATTGTAACATATGGACTAGAAATGCTGGTAAGTAATAAGAGACAAGATAATAAGATCCAAGCAGTAGAAATGAATTTTTTAAGAACATCAGTTAAAAAGACAAGAAGGGATAGAATTCAAAATAATAAAATCGGAGAAGAGCTAAATATACAACCATTAGTATAGAACATACAGAAAGCAAGATTGAGATGGTTCGGACATGTAAAAAGAATGGGAAAGGAACGAATAGCAAGAAGGGAATTTGAAAGAGAAGTTAAGGGAAAGAGACCAGTTGGAAGACCAAGAAGAAGGTGGATGGATCAGATCTGGAAGGACATTAGAGAAGCTGGATTTGATGTGGCAGAAGTAATGTAGCAGGAAATGTGGAAGGACCAAAAGGAGTGGAGGAGGCTTGTTAACCACACGCGGCCGACTGGAGTAGGACATTGATGATGATGAATGAGAAAGGGTAAACAGCTCTTCAAGAAGATAAGATTAATATTTTCTCAAAATAAATTTTCATTGAATTAAGCCATACAGTACGTACCAAAGAGATGTTAAGTACAGAACAATACTGGCCAACTGGACAGCAGTGGGATAGAGTATCCAATGCTAAATCAGAAGATTGTGGGTTTGGACTGATGTCTGGTTGGCAGTTTTGTTCTGTACTTAATTGAACATGACCTAATACATTGAAAGTTTATTTCGAGTACAACAATGTGGGCGTGAAAATTAAATATTAATTGAATTGGCCCACAACAGGTGACTTGCACGTGCTCTACAGTGTGATGGCAGTAGTGCCAGATCTGGAGCTTAAGATGCTTTCCAACAGTAAAATAAGGCATAGGCCACCATAGCTCAAATGGATAGAGCATCCGACGTGAATACGGAAGTTTGTGGATTTGGATCCTACTGGTGTCCGGCTGGCCATTTCTGTCTTGTACTTAACATCACTTCAGTATGCACTATATGCACAAACTAACATGCTGAAAGTTTATTTCGAGTACAATGTGGACATGAAAATTAAATTTGATACACAGTTCCTGGAGGAGCTGGAGCAGTTTATTTACTATTTAAAGCACTAGCAGAATAAGACTTACCGACTTGAGAAAGAAGAAACAGTTATGGATGATGATGACTCCAAGCTCCAGATCAATTTGGTCCGCTTCCAGCATCTCCTGCACGTGCTTGAAACCATCCAGACGCCTGCTGAAGTCGGGCTGCTCTACCCACTTGGCATCCCAAGCATTGATCTCGCCCACTAGCCGAGCAGCAGCACCCAATGCCTTCTTCCGATCATCACTACTATCTGCAGCAATTCTCTCCAGAATCTCACACAGAAATTTTCTAGGAGCAGCAGCAGAAACTGATCCAAAGAGTGGAGCCAATGACCTACAAAAATTCTCTAAGTTAAAGCTAGAAATTTAATTCAAGAATATTTATTCCTACACAGTTACAGTGAAGTCCTCATTCAGTAAACTGCTTATTTTTTAAATTTTATTTTTTTGTCATCGTCATGGTCATATAAACATTCTCTTATGTTATTCCCATGTTCTTTTTTTTTTTCAATGATCTGAATGGAAATTCAGTGATACATTTCACCAAGAACATACTCCTTGTTGGTACATCAACTATTTAAAATCTCAGCTCCGGTCCTATTAAATGGGTGCTTTTAACTCTAGATATTAAGATATTAATGTCCCTCTTTAGCATATCCACAACTCTAATTGTCATGTTTTAAAAGCTGTCATACCAGTCAGTGATGAGCGAAATTTAGAACAACTTTAATATACGCTACTGATGTTGGAATTACCATAGCTGCTGGCACCAGACTTGTCCTCCAATGGATATTCTTTAAAGGATTTAAAGTATATTCATTTCAATTATGGGATCCCAAATGAGTCCCGTATAGTCATATTTTGTCACTACCTACCCATGCCGGGAGTGGGTAATTTGCGTGCCTGCTGCCTTCCTTGGATGTGGTAGCAGTTTCTCAGGCTCCCTCTCTGGAATCGAACCCTTATTCCCCATTACAGGCGCAGAACCTACCATTGGAAGTTGATAAGGCAGACATTTGAAAGATGCGTCGCCAGTACAAGGATCGTAATCTATGAGTTTCATATCCGTATTGATGATTCACACAAACGCAAAGAGGAGAAGAATTCCAAGTATTGATTAGGTGGAATTATTCTTTTCTTTGTATTAGTATGAGGACCGTGCGATTAGCCTAACGTTTTTCAGAGTCACCAAGGCAAGTGGACCAGATGAGCTGACCAAGTGATTTTGATCTAATAAAAGCATCCCTTCCACTTCTGGTCGGGGCTTTGTTTGTATGTACTAGCTCTAGAATTATCACAGTTACCCAAGTAAAGTGGTATGATCAAAGGAACCATAAGTGATTTAATGAGCCATTCGCTGTTTATAAGTGTGTAAAGTGAAGATGTTTATGATGATGACAATTTTGTGTAGCCTCTGGAGAAGCCTGGTGGTGGTCTTTCTATTTGATGCCCATGGGCGACCTGCACATTTGGATGACTGTGTAAAATGTACATGATATATGATCAATAATCAAGATAGCATAAGGGAATCATATAAAGATAAAAATTATTACTGAAAAAGTCAATGTTTATCTAGGTGTGAAAATTATGGATTTCACAGGGATGGTGAACAATCTTGGTCCACCTTAAATATAACAATAAGCCATCATAAAAAGATGGCTCTTGTCAGCCAGGAGGAAATTAGGAAGATGAAATATGTTTACAAGAGAAAGTTTTCGGATTTAGGAGCACCATTTTGCTATGGTACAAGCAATGGACATAATGCATCATTATATGCCAAATTTGTTGAAGATGGCAGTGTAATGAATTTCTTAATAAAACTGGATAATGTTGTGTGTACTTAGAGAGAAAAAAAAATCCACTTTGGATGTACTATTAAACACAAATTCATGTTTTTACACGTGTGTTTCATAACTTTATGTTTTATGAAGAAAATTTTACACCATGTATATCTTAATAGTTGGCAATATTGGTATTTTTACATGCAATAAATTAATTGATTTTGAGCTAGTATTTATAAGCAATGTGTTCAGTTGGTTTTTTATAACATGTGGCAATTCTTTACTCCTTTGAATAATATTGTTATACAGATGTACTTTGCTTTGTCACCCCTCCTATTTATTGCTGTGTTGGATGCCATAACAAAGGCACTAAAAAGGAAGGAGCAACAGGACTTGCAAGATTTCATCTTTGCAGACAACGTGGTGATCTGGGGCGAAACCGATAATTATTGTGGAGGAAAAGTTGCAGAAATGGAGTCAAGAGGTTAAGAGATATGATTTAAATATTAACAAGGCTAAGATGGTGGTGATGAAGTTACACAGGGGAAATGACAAACCACAAATCAGAATAAATGACACCAAACTGGACAGTGTTTCAACGTTTAAGTACTTGGGTAGTAAAGTATTAAAAGACAACCTTGCAAAATATGACATGGACAATGGAATTAGCAAGGCAACTCAATTTTACCACCAAGTAAAACAACTGCTGTGAGATAAACAAGTACCATTGAAAGCTGAGATGACATTATATAAATCATATTATATACCCATCCTGGTGTATAGATTGGAAACTACCACGTTAATGAGACAAGACAACTCAAAACTCCAAGAAATGAAGTTCCTACACACCATGATACAGAAGACCAGGAAAGACAAGTTCAGGAATGAAAAAGTCCAAGAGGAGGTAGGAATAGGAGACTCCCTACTACAGAGGATCCAAAAAGCAAGACTGAAGTGGTTTGTCTATGTAAGAAGAATGAGTCCAAGCAAGACTGCAAGAAGAGAATATGAAAGAGAAGTAAAAGGAAAAAGACCAGTGGGCAGACCCAGAGGAAAATGGACCGATCTGGTGAAGAAAGATGTTGAGGAGAGAGGACAAGATTAGGAGAAGATTATGAGAGAACACTGGTTCATGGACAGACAAAGATCGAGAGGGCTTGTACACCACACCCGGGCAACTGAAGATGGTCAATGATGATGATGATGATGATGATGATGATGATGATGATGATGATGATGATGATGATGATGATTAGGATGATTTATCGTACTTACCCTGGTGTTCAGCGGTAAGCTGAAGATAAAAGAATTTTATTTCAATACCATTCAGACAGAGTGAGTTGGTTATGTGGTTTGGGTCAGGCAGTTGTGAGTTTGCAATAGGGAGATAGTGGATTCAAGCCCCACTGTCAGCAGCCTTGAAGATGGTTTTCCATGGTTTCTCATTTCCACACGGACACGGTCGCTTCCTTCCCACTCCTAGCCCTTTTCCATCCTATCGTCGCTACAAGACCTGTCTGTGTCGGTGTGATGTAACTTCTTACAAAATTGTACAAAAACTATGTTAATCCTCCTAGTCAATTATATATATATATATATATGTCCAATTAGGACGAACATTCACACATAAATATTGGATTTTATTATTATTATTGATTATATACAGTCGTATCAGCACACACTTTATTAAAACATAACCGGTTTTCAGACACTAAGGTCCATCATCAGTGTTAAAATTTAAATTTAATTTCACATAAGTGTGTCGTCAAAATGAGTTTAAATTGTAGCCCTGTTGACATCAACTGTAAAAATAAGAAAAAGAAAACAAGTGTAAAATTATAAAATTAATACATATAAACTTACAATGTTGTTGTAAAAGGTATGGACATACCATAGGAAAGGCTGGCTTTTCCTCGTGCTCAGGCTGTTGGTCGAGTACTAACAATACCAATATAAATGGTCCGTTATTGGACATTATAAATTTTCCCGGTTAGCTCATTCTTGGTTGCCAGCGTTTCGCCCTCATGTGCTAGGGTGGGCTCATCAGTTGGTACCTAGCACACTTACCAATACGCTGGCTAGTGCATCCGTGGAGGCCACTGCGTAGGCTAACTGGAGCCACCGGCAGTGCCAATGCACTAAGAGACTTTGTCTCATCACTAAAAATTGATGCCTGCTTGGCCATCAGATGATATAGATGTTGATTCCCATAGGGAATCTGAAATATTTGTCCTGAATGAGCAAATTTATAATACCAATATAAATGGTCTCTTAGTGCATTGGCACTGCCGGTGGCTCCAGTTAGCCTACGCAGTGGCCTCCACGGTATGCACTAGCCAGCGTATTGGTAAGTGTGCTAGGTACCAACTGATGAGCCCACCCTAGCACATGAGGGCGAAACGCTGGCAACCAAGAATGAGCTAGCTGGAAAATTTATAATGTCCGGACCATTTATATTGGTATTATAAATTTGCTCATTCAGGACAAATATTTCAGATTCCCTATGGGAATCAACATCTATATCACGAGTACTAACAAACGTTCAGCTTTAACTACAGAACTGCGCTGCAAGCACATGATGTTACGTCACCTCAAGGTTTCGTTGGAAACACCTGATGTTACGTCAACTCAAGATTGTAAACAAGATGTTGCTTGCATCTGTTTCATTTAAAATTTTATCTGGTTCCCTTGTCTGCGCCAAAAATATCTCAATGTTTTCACGTGTATTTAATTCAAATCCATAATTACCCTTAAAAATTAACTTCATGTCCTTTTCGATCCCTAAAAAGCTGTGGTTATTGTAAATGTGTTCCGCAAAAGCTGAATATTTGTTGTACTTTATTGCCTTGAAATGTTCTTGATATCTTTGATTTAAGGTTCGCCCAGTTCTTCCTATATAAAACATTTTACAATCGTCACAAGTGAGCCTGTATACTCCCGAATTGGTATATATATATCTTTTTTATTGACACCATGTATTGTGTTTTTAAGAAATTTTTAAGAAATTTCAACTAAAAACAGCTTTTCGAACCAGAAATAAAATATCAGAACATATATATAATGCACATGGTGTCAATAAAAAAGATATATATACCAATTCGGGAGTATAGAGGCTCACTTGTGATGACTGTAAAATGTTTTACACTGACTGACAGAGCAAATGCAACACCAAGAAGGAGTGGTCAGAACTTTATGCCAATTGCAGGGTAGACTGACGTCACTGAGGTATGCTCATGATGTGAAATGCGCCGCTGTGCTGCGCACGTAGCGAACGATAAATGGGACACGGCGTTGGCGAATGGCCCACTTCGTACCGTGATTTCTCAGCCGACAGTCATTGTAGAACGTGTTGTCGTGTGCCACAGGACACGTGTATAGCTAAGAATGCCAGGCCGCCGTCAACGGAGGCATTTCCAGCAGACAGACGACTTTACGAGGGGTATGGTGATCGGGCTGAGAAGGGCAAGTTGGTCGCTTCGTCAAATCGCAGCCGATACCCATAGGGATGTGTCCACGGTGCAGCGCCTGTGGCGAAGATGGTTCGCGCAGGGACATGTGGCACGTGCGAGGGGTCCAGGCGCAGCCCGAGTGACGTCAGCACGCGAGGATCGGCGCATCCGCCGCCAAGCGGTGGCAGCCCCGCACGCCACGTCAACCGCCATTCTTCAGCATGTGCAAGACACCCTGGCTGTTCCAATATCGACCAGAACAATTTCCCGTCGATTGGTTGAAGGAGGCCTGCACTCCCGGCGTCCGCTCTTCTGAGACTACCATTGACTCCACAGCATAGACGTGCACGCCTGGCATGGTGCCGGGCTAGAGCGACTTGGATGAGGGAATGGTGGAACGTCGTGTTCTCCGATGAGTCACGCTTCTGTTCTGTCAGTGATAGTCACCGCAGACGAGTGTGGCGTCGGCGTGGAGAAAGGTCAAATCCGGCAGTAACTGTGGAGCGCCCTACCGCTAGACAACGCGGCATCATGGTTTGGGGCGCTATTGCGTATGATTCCACGTCACCTCTAGTGCGTATTCAAGGCACGTTAAATGCCCACCGCTACCTGCAGCATGTGCTGCGGCCGGTGGCACTCCCGTACCTTCAGGGGCTGCCCAATGCTCTGTTTCAGCAGGATAATGCCCGCCCACACACTGCTCGCATCTCCCAACAGGCTCTACGAGGTGTACAGATGCTTCCGTGGCCAGCGTACTCTCCGGATCTCTCACCAATCGAACACGTGTGGGATCTCATTGGACGCCGTTTGCAAACTCTGCCCCAGCCTCGTACGGACGACCAACTGTGGCAAATGGTTGACAGAGAATGGAGAACCATCCCTCAGGACACCATCCGCACTCTTATTGACTCTGTACCTCGACGTGTTTCTGCGTGCATCGCCGCTCGCGGTGGTCCTTCATCCTACTGAATCGATGCCGTGCGCATTGTGTAACCTGCATATCGGTTTGAAATAAACATCAATTATTCTTCCGTGCCGACTCTGTTTTTTCCCCAACTTTCATCCCTTTCGAACCACTCCTCCTTGGTGTTGCATTTGCTCTGTCAGTCAGTGTATATAGGAAGAACTGGGTGAACCTTAAATCAAAGATATCAAGAACATTTCAAGGCAATAAAGTACAACAAATATTCAGCTTTTGCGGAACACATTTACAATAACCACAGCTGTTTAGGGATCGAAAAGACATGAAGTTAATTTTTAAGGGTAATTTTGGATTTGAATTAAATACACATGAAAACATTGAGATATTTTTGGCGCAGACAAGGGAACCAAGTAAAATTTTAAATGAAACAGTCGCAAGCAACATCTTGTTTACAATTTTGAGTTGACGTAACATCAGGCGTTTCCAACAAAACCTTGAGGTGACGTAACATCATGTGCTTGCAGCGCAGTTCCGTAGTTAAAGCTGAACGTTTGTTAGTACTCGACCAACAGCCTGAGCACGAGGAAAAGCCAGCCTTTCCTATGGTATGTCCATACCTTTTACAACAACATTGTAAGTTTATATGTATTAATTTTATAATTTTACACTTGTTTTCTTTTTCTTATTTTTACAGTTGATGTCAACAGGGCTACAATTTAAACTCATTTTAACTCATTTTGATGACACACTTATGTGAAATTAAATTTAAACTTTAACACTGATGATGGACCTTAGTGTCCGAAAACCGGTTATGTTTTAATAAAGTGTGTGCTGATACAACTGTATGTAATCAATAATAATAATAATAAAATAACTACATCAGCACTGTCAAGAAATGGCTTTAATATTTTATAATGATTAATATTGGATGTAAACTAGGAGGATTAAAATAGTTTTTGTACAATTTTGTAAGAAGTTCAACCATCAATATGGATTCAACAATGAGATTCATAGTCTGTAATGGTGTGATGTAAAACAAATAATAAATAAACAATACAGTTCAACCCATTTTAATCAATAGGTTATTCTTTTCAGTATGTACAAACATACTAACCAAGTCCCACTGTTACTGCTTAACTCCTTCAACTCGCACGTCAACCTTAGATCAACAGTCGCCATTCATTACTATGAATTATGTGTTGAGCATAGGTCATGTATCTCTTCTGTCAATTATGTTTTAATTTCTATGTTATTGAATGGGTGCTTCTTATACTTGCTGGGAACTGCAGGAACCAAGTCCAGATAACTCTCCTTTAAATGGGGTGATCAAATATTTTATTTACAGAGCTATGCAGTGTAAATGCACAATAAAAACCACTCTAATGAAAATTGCAGTGCCTGGTTTGACAGGATGAAATATTATCAATTTAAGCTTATTTTAATTAAGCTAGAAAGCAATAGTATTTTTTAGGTAAGTGATGAAATTGACATTTCAAGAAGTGATCTTCATAATATTGGTGACAACAATACAAGTGATGATGCAGATGGTGGTTGTATGCTGTTTCACCCTCTTCTTCACCCAGGACTTAAGATTTGAAAAGTACCACACCTCCAAAAGAGTGGCAAAAAATTGTTGTGAATGTTTTTTATATCTCTGTGTACCGTACATTACTTCTGCATTTTCAACCTGTATAAATACCATAAGGAATATATAACAGATTTTATTGTATGATAAATAACTGACTGAAATAACTTCAACTTGAGAGAAGTTCAGGCAAGTGAAATATTCCAGAGAATAGAGTAAAGGGTTAAATTTAAAACCTTAGAAAACTGTCATCAACAGGCTTATATTTCAAAAGCAAGTAAATTGCAACTTAACGTGCCTGGTAGTGGTATCTGTGCTGGTGAACATAGTTGAAATTATGATAATTGGTACTAGAACTGAGGAGAAGATTATGACTTACATGCGCCATATCTATTTTCAACAACAAGTTCATATGATATTAATTTCATCTATCCACATTGATGAGTCTACAATTCATCAGATATAAGAATGGGATGTCACCACCTAATCAATACATTCTAACCATGTTTTTGAAAGAAATTAGAATTTCATCACTCAATCAAAAATTTCTCAAATACAACATTCAATGAGACAGATCTCAATATATTGAGCCGGGGACAAAACACAATTGGACAGATGCATCATCATTCAACTACCTTACTGCAATAATTATGGGGAGGGGGAATACATATATAATGTATTGATTAGGTGGTAACATCTCATCCTCATATCTAGTGAAACAACAAGTTCATATTCTTTAAATCACTATAACAATGATATAACAATTTTACAATATGAAATTTAAGTTTTTAAAATTCAGATTAGCCATAAGGTATTGATAAGGAGGATACTATTCAACAATAAATAATTGTTATAGTGATTTAAAGAATATTAGTTTAGCTGTCAATATGGAAACATGAAATTTATATTTTGTGGTGCACTCACTTTTTTCTTTTCTGCCACACGGGACATTTTATTATTTGTAGGCCACATGAAGTTCTCAAACTGAACAAACATTGCATGATCAACAGGGCAAATGCCACTTAACTTACACTCATATGCTCTACCTATAATCAGAATAATGGGTCAAAATGTTTATTAATAACCATGATAATGCCTAACTAAGGAACAGATAAGAAATATTACAGACAATAACTCATCAATTAACATTAAAATGGAGGATTCTAACATCGAATTCACTGCACACATGTAGAAAACCTACAATATTAACCTAAACAACTGATGAGTAAATTTAACACGAGCAATTTAGATGATATACAATAAAGTTAACTGGAAAACAAGAGGAGAAAGAGATAAGGTACAGTAAAACGTCCTCAAATGAAGTGGAAACTTATCCGCTATAGAATATTTTCTCGGTCCCGGCGAAGCTTACAGCGTTAAAAATTTTCTTACTTTTGTATAATGCAGAATCTCCTTAATGTGGAAGCGGAAACAAAAATGAAGGAATTTTTAAAATCTACTTGTACAATGCAGAAAATATTAGGAACTGATGTAGTCCTATGTACAATATTTGTGCATTTCTGGTGCTGGTATGATCAGTGTCATTCTTTGGACAAACTGACACAGGTGTTTGTAGAGAGGGATAATACAGGTGATGGAACAAATGAAGTGCTTAAAAACACATCAGCAATATTCAGCTTATATCAAGCAAGAAACATTCCCTGCGAACCAGAAAATTCATTTGAAGTGATGAACAACTTATGACACACAGCCAGAAAATTTCATTTGAAATGATGAACAACTTATGACACACCACATTTTTGAATCAGCAACAGACCTTCTAGAAGTGGGAAAGGCCGAGAAAGAGGAGGCGACGGAAGAAGGAGACGAGTAAGAAGATGAAGATCAAAACAAAATCCGAACCCAAAAACAGTCCAAAAGTGCTTTTGTGACATAAAGCAATTTGCCATTACATCTAACTCTTCCACTTGAAACGTGCTTACAAAGAAGACGAAACAAGTTTCTTTGTTTGATCTGCGGAAGAAAGCTTACTGTTGAGAAGTACTGCAAAGGGTTGTGATGGAAATAAGTTTACAGAGTGTATGTCCAGTGTTCTGAAATAGTATAATGCACAGGCCCACCGGCAAAGACCGACACGCAGCCAAAACCCGAAACACCACGTTAAGGTCAGCAAAGATTTAACAATCAAATCAGGTAAAGCACAAGGAGACAAAAGAAAGGCCAGGAAGCGCGCTCACGTACCCACCAAACAATAGTAACAAAATAGATGTTACTCACCTCAAGAAGCAACGGCATGACACATCAAACAGTTGAAAATTAAACCGGGTATCAGAAGTCATTTTACCAGAGTTTTGTTGAAGTAAGATAGTATTTATTAGTTAAAAGAAAAAACAGCAAATAGAAATTGGAAAACGTCCACGACGTAAGATTGAAAATATAACATTTAAGATGAAATAGAATTAATAACTAGAAAAATAATCTAATCGTACGCTAAGGTTATTAAGGGGGCCCCATGAACTAGAACTAATGAAAATATTATTAGTATAAAACGAACAAACATCAGTTAAAACGCCAAGTCACATGAACTACCTAGTTCAATCAAAGGCAGTCCTCACCGGGAGACCATTAACTTAATCCACTTAAAAACACAACACGTAGGGAGAAGTTAAAATTAACAAAAGAATCAGAATAACATATTACACGGATGCAAGAGAAGGGGGACATACAATAAATTAAAGGAAACTCAAGAAATTAAGTCCAGAAGGACGAACCAGGAAGCAAGGTTATCCACCTTCAACAATCAACAACAACATCCGTTGCCATGCCGACGGACCCACGCCAAAACATCGCAAAATCAAATCCCACCGGAATCAAAGGCAGAAATAAAAATCAAATTTAGGTCAAAGGACCAAAGGGAAGGAAAATAAGTAGGAAGCCCGGAAAACAATCGAATAAGTTCACTGCCCCTTGATTAGAGCTAAGTAGTTCAAAATCAGTCACATTACCATGAAATTAACAGCGTCGTTAAAATTAGTTTAGTATCGTATTCAATTCTCTTATAAAACAATTTAGATTGAAATTTACTAGTCCTTCACCAAAACATTACAAGGATCCAGTGCCAATAATAGTATTTGATAAATCCAATCCGCACTGCAATATATTTCATACCAAGTTGTTTTTTTTTTGTTTTTTTTGTTTTTTAAGAGAGTGATCGCTTTTACGCACACAATTTCTAGACACATCACCTCTTCCGTGCGATTTATTTCCTTTTTACTTCGGTTCCCCAATTTCGAAAGATCAGAAGTTTGAAAGGACGCCGGTCACCATTTTATCTTCATGTTTTCCAAAAGAAGTTTAATAAACAAAGATACATACAGTTTGTGGACGTTCCCCAGGTGAAATAAAAAGCAGCAAATTCCGAGGGCTGATAGGTGAGCCCTCTCACCCGTAAATCTTCAGCCGTAGTCCATCACGTTTTTTGGAAGATACTTAAGTACCAAGTAGCCACTCGACACACGATACATCTTCTCCCAGTCACTATAGAAAAATGGCCACCTTCTTAATGCAACAAAGGCCTCGCTGAGGCAGTAAACTCCCATTGGCCAGTGGGCGGAGCGACGTAGTACCAAGTTTCCGACTAGATGTCAGCTTGTATAAGGAACAGATACTCACGCCATCTCGGAGTCAAAGAGAGTATTAGAACTAGAAGTAGTTAGGGAGATCGACGACAGGAATTCAAGGTAAATTAAGGTGGAAAAATACCAATTTCTACGAGCATAGCACCAGGTCCAAAAGCGTTAGGAAGGAGAAGGTGAAAGCAAATGACACCTCGGTGTCAGCCTCCTCCCCCGAAGCTTCGCTTATCTAGTACATATCTTCGCCACTGTGGTCAGAAGTAAACTAAATTTTTTTGTCACAGTCCAAATCGAAACGACCACAAGTACCAGTCCAAGAAGTAAAATTCAATCAGTCAGAATAATCTCAGGAGGTGGATTGAAGCTTAGTCCCACTTTAAATCCCGTTCAACACCATTACTCATGATCAACACGGAGTTCAGCATTTTTCTCCACTTTCGGCCTTCCGGAAAACCTTCTTTTAAAAATTATACACCACAGTTTCAGTTTTTTTTTTTTTTTTTGAAGGGAATGAAAGACCACAAGTTCCAAGAAGTACACTACACATATAGTTTTGAATCAAGTGACATCTTCAAACTTAGTTAGTTCACAATAGGTTATGATTTTGATTGTAATTCCATTCACGGTGATAATGACACGCGGCGGGTATTACCAACCTTAAAGCACATGAAAGTTTATACACAATGCAGCCATAGGTTTTCCTTCCAATAATTAAGCTTGAACTAGCAATCACTCTCTCCTGTACATTCCACTTTTCAACTCAAAATTACTATATCATAGTTAATACCAGTACACTGTTTCTAGGATTTAAGAATTGCAGCATCTTACATCCTTCGAAATCAAGATAAAACTCCCTACCACACGAAGATATCCCAAACAAACCGGCACGATAATATAGTGTTGTGATAGTGCCAAAATGATATACTGTGTATCATTCTGTATGTATTTAATAAAGTGCAGTAATAATAGTAATGAGCAAATAAGTGTACTACAGTACTACGCACATCAACCTGGAAAGCATAATGTATAGGCAGACACAGGTAAGCTCTAAGTAATATTTTAAATTACTGTTTTACAGCCAAAAAAAAAAACATTGTTTTATGTAATGCGGAAACCTGTCTAATTAGGAAAATATTTCGGTCCCTTGCGATTCCGCTTTGAGCAAGTTTTACTGTGCAATGAAAATTAATAAAATTAATAATGACACAAGCATTTTTTTTTTAAAAACTATAATCCAGAGCTACTATCCAGCCATGAAAATAAAGTAAATGGATCAAGACAAAATCTCAATTTCCAAAATGCCTGATGAAAAATGAACTTTCATTACTTGACCAACATTTCATACAAGGGCCACTAGTTAAGAATGAAACATGGATCACAATGTTGAAAACAGAAATAAAAATCACAATTATTAGAGATACTAATCCCTGCCATAAACTTGTCTCCTGCCATGCCCAGATCACAATCAGCTCCATACCATTTAAAATGACCCACAAATAATTGTATTCACGCTGTATGAAATGGTAGTTTAGGGGAAGGCCTAAAATTTAATTCTCAAATATTTGTTATTAGTGGTCGTATCTTAATGAAAATTGGTACCTAAAGTCGGGGAATAAGTCGCTACAATCTAGGCTATAAGTAATTGTATTCACGCTGAGGAAAATGGTAGTTTAGAGGAAGGCCTAAAATTTAATTCTCAAATATTTATGTTATTCGTAGTCCTATCCTAATGAAAATTGATATTCAAAGTCGGGGAATAAGTCGCTATAATCTAGACCATAAATAATTGTATTCACACTGAATGAAATAGTAGTTTAGGGGAAAGCCTAAAATTTAATTTTCAAATATTAATGTTATTGGCGTATCAATAAATATTACATAACTAAAGTTATAGTATCAAATTTCCGATCATTTATGTCTTATACATTGTTACCGACTATGAACACAGAGATATTAATGAATTTTGATTTTTGTTACTAAGTCCACATCAGCGCCGACTCACAAAAACATGGGTAAGCAGAATTTAATGGAAATCGGTATGTAAAGTCGGAGATAAGGAACTACACTCTACGCTATAAATAATTTTATAAGACGTCCTAATATCACAGAGTCGAAAGAAAACTAAATGTGAAGGCCTACAATATAGAAAGCTCATAACATTGATTCACAATAACATTACATTGAGCACTCTTTGTTGTGATGTGCTTTGTGTCTTCTGTTGCAACTCCCGATAGATAGTATTACCGCTGCGTACCGAGTATTATTTTTATTCGCTTTACGTCGCACCGACGCAGATAGGTCTTACGATGACGGTGGGATAGGAAAGGGCCAGGAGTGTGAAGGAAGCGGCCTTGGCCTTAAATAATTTACAGCCCCAGCATTTGCCTGGTGTGGAAATGGGAAACCAAGGAATACCATCTTTAGGGCTGTCGACAGTGGATTTCGAATCCACTGTCTCCTGGATGCAAGCTCACAGCTGCGTGCTCCTAACCACACGGCCAACTTGCCCGGTCGTACCGAATGTAACAGTCAGCCTGAATATTGACGGGAAGTAGCTGGGGAGTTAGATAACTTTCTTCTTTAACATGCCACACCTCTGGTTCACATTTTTTCTGATACCACTGGTACGTAACACAGTGGATCGTAATAGCATTCGAGCTATTCAATCCCTACTCTGAGGCACTGATTGGAATGAGCAGTTGATATATTTCACGGAACAATAGCACAGGAGTGTTTACGGCAGTCTGCGACCTGGTCATTCCAGCTCTGAAACCTTAGACTGTTAGATCGGCTCCATAGTACTCTTTGTTAAAAGTGAGAAAATTGTGCTGTTTTTCCTTTGATCGAGTATTTTATATGATAACATTGCTTTTAATCCTTACATTCCTACTGACGTTTTTCTAATGACCTATCTTGACTTTAGTTAGGAAATCCACAAAATCAGTCTTTCTGAGAATCCCGTAGCGAAGCACGGGTACACCAGCTAGTATGGAGATAAAGTGAGAAATTATGAAATCTGTTTTGGTAAGTGGAATTGTAATCCACTTTTCTCAATTGCTCTCATAAAGCTGAGTTCATTCTTTTCCAACACACATCAGGAATTGCATTCTCTAAAGAAGAGTCAGGAACTGAACCCAGGTCTAGAGAGTAGGAAACCAACACATTAATCTCAAGACTACAACAGCAGTAATGGAAATACAAAATATGTTCAGTTAAAAGTATGAAAATTGATGCAATTAGTCTGTGTTTAAGAGTGCATGTCAGAGGTCAGCATTCGTAGATTTATAGTAAAGTCCTTCCCAAGGTAAAATATTCAGCACTTCAGCCTGTCTTAAAATCCACAGCAATTAAAAGGATATTATCCCTTCCCTGCTTTCATCCTACAGTCAACCGACAGAAGCCACACGACATATTCCACCAGTTATTCATGCCTTATTATGCTTATATTCAATGAGAACTGATTAACATTCTTGAAGCAATTACATTTACCAATCACTAATAGGCAGTGTCCAGCTCCTTGGCTAAATGGTCATCTTAATGGGCTTCGCTTCAATGGGCCCGAGGTTCGATTACTGGCCGGATCGAGGATTTTAGTCTTACATGGTTAATTCCCTTGGGTCAGAGACTGGTTGATTGTCCCAACAACCTTGCAATTCATACACCACACAACACTATACTCCCCCACACTAACACGTAGATTCCCATGTACGACAGATGCCACCCAGCCTCGTCGGAAGGTTTGCCTTACAAGGGATGCACCAGGCTAGCAATAGCCACAAGAAATCACGTATTACCGTAATTGCTTTCATATAACTCACACTTTTTTCACAAAAAATAAGTGCAAACATTTTCAGTGCGTGATAAATGTGGGGATTTGTGTGCAAAAGATCGTATTCCCCCCCCCCAAAAAAAGAAAAATTTGCATTAGGCTATTGAAACAAGACAACTGGCATACTTACCCTAGTCACTGTCAGTCTCCGAGCTATTCTCGATGCATCATTCTGGTCACCATCACATTCTGCACCATCCTGACTTCCGTCCAATGCATTTCCGATGCCCGTCTTCAAGAAACTCTTCACAATAACATCTGTCGACACCATAACCCATTAATGCATAACCCTATCACACGAGTTCAACTCACAGCCTCTTTATTTTGCCTCCTGGCATCAGCTCATGCTCCCCTCCTACCATCCATTCGCCTTACAATTTACGTATGTTGTCCTTGAAGGGCTTGTTGATGGAAACATATAAGGGCTGTAGAAAATGTGCGAGTCCACCAGGAATTACAACGAGATCAGTTTTCATTTCCTGAAGACGTTTCTTTGTGTATTCCACCAAGTGTTCCGCAGAAACTGTCCCAAACTAACATTGCTGGGCGTCGAAGCAGTGCCCCTGGCCATGCTCTCCACACCGTATGGACCCGGTCCTGGATACGAGCTGTATCCGTCCATCCTTTCTCTTGAACCCATTCATGAATGCTTTGGGAAACTTCGCTTTAGGCACTGTTTTTCTTTTGGAAATAATGTACCGTGGCAATTTTCTTCCGTCTGCAGTTATTGCTAGCATGACAGTGCAATGCTGTTTTTCGCACCCAGTTGTACGCACAAGCACACTAGATTCTCCCTTCTTGTTGATGGTGGTGTTGCATAGCATGTCGAAGTTTATCGGGGTTTGATCTGCACTGCCAATTTCAGATAAGAGGTAATTGTTATTGCTATCACATGGCGATGAAAACCTATGATTTTGTTGCTGAAATTGCTTGGCATTCTCTGGCAGAGAGATGTTCACTTTCTCAGACACAATCCCTTTCGTGTCCTGAATCTACGGATCCAACTCCAGCTCACTTTCAGATCCGAACAGCTCATTCCTCCTTTAATCGCTAGTTTGCGCGCTTTGAAATGTAGCATCTTGTGCAAGATACTGAAGCCATCATTTTGCAACTCTGTAACATAATGAAAAAACTCATCTTCCAGCTCAGGAAACTTACCACGTTTTGGCGCTCTGAACGCTTTACGTGTTCGGTTGGTGGTTTCTAGCGCAGCTTTCTGTTTATGCCAGTAGCGAATATTAAACTCAGTCACACTGAATTCCTAACCGGCAGCTCTGTCACTATGTTCTTGAGCATATTTTATCACTTTGAGTTTAAACCCAGCCGTATAACTCCAACGTTTCTCCATAACTTAAAGATCAACCTGCACAAGAAAACTTAACTGAGAAACAACAATGAAACGTGAAGACAGAATACTGCTACTTGTTGACATTACAACAGATGGACGATACCTAATACTGTAATCACTTGACTGCCTGGACAGGGAAACACTCCTAGTTCACGTGATCAGCTCTGCTGGACAGCGATAAACATATTGACAAAGACGGAAGAGTGAGAGGGACAGCTGAGTGTGACTGACTGGCAAGGAATGCAGCCTTGTGGCGAGGGTTTGCGAGTTACGTATTTTTGTTACAACAGCTAGCCTCAACTGTTCTGCAGGTAGAAAGAACCGCAGCTTCTTCTTGTACTGTCATGTCAAAGTACCGTAAGAGCAACTGGTACTGTTCCGATATTCAATGTAGGCATGTTTACGGAATACCCAAACTTTATTTTGTGTATGTACCCTATGTCTTTAAGACAATGTCAGAAATTAATGCGAGTTATGTGCGGGGACTTTTTTCCTGCAATTTCAAATGTTAAAAATGGGGTGCGAGATACACGCAGTGGCGAGTTATATGTGAGCAAATACGGTATTATGGCTACTGAAATTATGTATTCAACTTCTTTTAACAATAGAAATAACCAAATGTAGAAAATCATCCAGACATTGTTGATTACCTTAGGTACTTGTCAGGGTCGGGGATTTTACTGAGCAGGTTAGCCAGTGTGGATAAGAGGTGCATCACAGTATCCTCTGCAGCTCCAGCATTCTTCACCAACATGGGCACCAACAGCTGCAGCAGAGTGTCACTGACAGAGCTGTCAGAAGCCAGCTCCGAAACCCTGGAGAGTATGACCAAATCTCGCTGACCAAGACCCTTGTTGCGTGATGAACCCAACTTCCGTTTCAAACGTTCCAAGATGGTTGGTACATGTGGCAAGAGAATGCAACTACCATAGTTGAGTTCTTCAATCACTAGAACAAAGACATCATTCTCAGTTCTCAGTTACAAACACAAGATCTTAATGCTTGCAAAACAAGGAGGAGGAGGCGGAGGAGGAGGAGGAGGAGGAGGAGGAGGAGGAGGAGGAGGAGGAGGAGGAGGAGAAGAAGAAGAAGAAGAAGAAGAAGAAGAAGAAGAACGATGATGTTTTGGGTTCTGACGTCACGCTAACCACTTTTATGGTTTTCATAGACACTGAGGTGCCGAAATTTCTTCCTGTGGGAGTTCTTTTATGTACTGGTGAATCTACCGACATAGGGCTGACGTATTTGAGCACCTTCAAGTACCACCAGACCGAGTCAGGTTCGAATCTGCCAACCTGGGCTCAGAAAGCCCAAGCCTTAACCATCTGAGCCATTCAGCCCAGCAGAAGCTCTTCAATTTCTGCAGATTTTAAGAGTCACTGGAGTTTCAGAACTCTGTCTGCAGTGTGTTGGAAGCCACCACATGGAGTAGTCACATTTATCCGTTTGCCCTCGACACTGAATTCATTTTTTTTCTTTTAAACAAAGAACTTCCACACAGAAATATTGTTTTAATAAACATCCACCGGTTCAATTCTGTACAGCTAATTTAGTTATAAAAATAGTCAATTTAACCTCAATTAAGACATGTTTCGGTCTTTGTATGGACTATTTCAGTTAACATCAACAGTAAAACATAAAATTAAAAGAGTTCAAAGACATTTAATCAAAAATAAAACACACATATCAATTTTTAAAATCTTATAAAATGATTGCTGTTTTTCTCTCAAGATAAAAAGCATATAATTCCTTTGATGCTCTTTAAAAAGAATAAACAAAACGCAAGGACAGTAAAATTAAAAATTATACACATGGATGGGTTTAGAACATCTTTTAAATTTCTTCCTGACTAGCATTTAAAAGAGGATAAAAACTTTTGCTTATGGTGTTCACTACAAAGCAGTAAAACCACTGGAGAAGAATTGAAGCTAAAATGTTTATTATGGCTAAATGTAACCATCATTATGTAATACTACTCTTTGTTCTTCAATATGGAATGTTTTTTGAAATCATTGTTTAAAACCCAAAAATCTATAAAAGCGATCTGAAAAACTGGAGAAAAAAAAAAAAAAAAAGAGGAATGGAAACAACAGACCATGCATAAAACGAGGTGAATAAATGAATTAATTTAACTGTTCACTGAATTATCCTCCTGTCTCAAAGCATACAGGCACACACCCGAGTGTTGTTGGCATCTGCATGAGTGCGAACACTTGATCGCCTCGAGACAATTCCATCAGAGGGGAGTGGAGTAGAGGGGGAGGGAGTGATATGTGTGGGAACATCGCGCATTAATACGTCTATCGTAAACAACAAGTTTCATCGAGTTGATTGTGCTTTAATACATCTCTCAATAAGTGAACTGAAATATTAGCCGCCCGCTCCAATGTCAAATCCCACTCGACAAAAACGCAACTTGTACTTTCAGCACTCCTATGTCGACTATGCTGTGTTTTATTGCAGAGCCATCTAACAGAACTCACAAGAATACCTTTCCTGGTTTATGATAGTCTGCAAGAATTCTAAGGACATAGTAACTCTCCTTCTTTAATGTTTACTAGAATTTGTTACATCATGGTTTGCTTGTAAACAAGTCTGCACCTTCACCTTTTATGAACCTTCTCTCACGACAGTGTAAGTCATTTTGATAATCTAACTACTGACTTCGATAATTTATTAGAACAAAATATAAGTGTGCAGGTAAAAGGAGTGAGTGTATAGTGAGACAGAAAGTGATAATGATCAAAAAGTACCACACAATGAAAAATTTAGGTTGTAAATATCTCATATAATATAATCATATTTTGTGTAAGGTTGTTTTATGAAGTTCACTTCCCATAGCTGTCCATGCTACAGGAATGAAGCAGGAATTGAGCGAAAAGCATTGTATATGAACAATGGAGTTCAGAAGTTAACACATGGGTGACGGGCCCCGAGAAATCTCGTAGTACGCTCGCCAGTGGTAGGTGACGGGCCCCAAGAAATCTCAGTTTTATTCACGACATTGTTTTCGATCTTCCTGTGACATCTCTTGACCATATATTGAACTATTTCGAACTTGCACATTGAGTAGAATAAATCGTAGATGTATATCTGCCACTTTTCTTTCATTCACGGCCTCTTTTATTCTTTGATTGAGTTTCGAAACGTCGACTTTCTTTCTGCCGGTTCAGTCAATGACAAGATGGAGCGCCCGCAGAATACGGTGTTAGCTGACGACGATAAGAATTATATGCCGATGATCGTTCAAATGGATATAGTGATAATTAGTGGAAACTGAATGTGAGAGTGATAGTGGAAGTGATATTCAAGCCTCTACACGCCGTAATTTACCTAGTGTGCTTATTTATTCAAGTGACTCAGATGACGACAACGATGTAAACATTAATGATGTGTTGTTGAATTAACACGCATTTGCTTGCTTATCTTAGATATGTTGAAGTACTACTAGGAGCATTGGTTGAGTACTCATACCAACTTTAAAGATAAAATCTTGACTGGTTTAATATTTACGTACATTTTAATAATCAAGTGCACCCTAGTATGCTTAGTAGAAAGATGTCCAGTCCACAGGTTATGTGACAAGCTCAAGCATCCGGTCAGCAATGTGTTAAGAACTTCATGTTTTATGTGTATCGACATGTATTCAGGAGAATAGGTATGAGGTTATTCCCCTTTCAATGCATTGCAACCGGTCCCTTAAATTGTGAAATAGTCTAAAATTCTCTTTGTCATTTTACTTGTAGTGTATTGAAAGGTGGATAATCTCATACCTTTTCTCCTAATGGTGCTCATACAACAGGCAAGAGATACCATGAATGTATAATCACCTGCGGCCCCTACCCTCAAGGGGTTATTTGAGTATATACATTATTAGAAGATAGCAGTGTATGAGAATGTGGAAAATATTGTATCCTTTTGTGTTTTCACGTTTGTCCTTGTCTCCTCTTTCCGTTGCTCCCTCTTCGAATGTTGACCTGTCATTGTGTATCTTATGTTTTTCTGCTTCTCTCTCTCTCTCTTTCTGTATACTGTATAACTTGATATTCCAAACAAAATCTACCCCAGCAAGCACTATGGTCATGTTTTCATATTCCCTACCTCAGAAATAACATGTTTGCACACCAGCATAACTATTTCAAAGAAATATAGAATACCACAAATATACATTTTTAATAACTGCCTGGAATATTACATTATGGTGCTTCCATGGCTGAGATATTTCAACTAGCCTTTTATTGCTGCAACCCAGGTTAAAATCACTGTGATTAGTTATAAAAATTTGTGATGAACAAAATAAAGGCAGGACAAGTTTAATCCACGATCATCCATTTCTCTTGTCAATACTATTTCAATTACATTCCACAAAACACCCAGAGGGTGCGACAGGCTTCACAAGCCTGGGATGTGGTACAGTACTGTTCATAAATGATCAAGAATCTGCAACAATGAAACTCCTATTCACCAGGATAATAAAAATACTTTCTTCAGTCTAATGCCATGCAAGCCACAATGGAAAACACCACAGAAACTCATATCTGCTCAGTTCAATTGAAGGAACATTTGGAGAAAAATATGCACTGAAGCATTCTCTAGTGCTAATGTCAGCATTAGAGACCCCACCGCGAAACCAACTGGTTCCAATATGGACCACCAATTGGAAAAAGTGCCTCTTTTTCACATCAGTCGGGCTGGCTAGAATCCCCATAACAAACATGGTGATATTTGCAGCTCCATGACGTTAATAAACATTTGTAAATGTTGTTGGTCCCTTCGTATTACATGTAGATACTTCTGGTAATAACAGTACAATTCCAACAAGTTGCAATTAGTGGTGTGGTCTGAACCTCGCAACCCAACTGCACCTCCATGCAGTAAAAGTTTTAAATATCTGCAGCCATACTCAGAAATCATTTGTATGAATTGCACAGCAATCATCAACAATTTTATTTGTACTAATATGAATCCTAGTACAGTAGAAATCCGTTATAGCGAGAATTCATAACAGCAAACAATTTACTCGCTATAACCGATTGTCGTTATATCCGATTTTTTAATAAAAGTTGGAAAACCCTCCATGCACATTAAAATTGGTATGAAACGGCAAATCAGTTTGTTCAAAACTTGTGTTTCCGCAGAGGATATCCACACTGCGGCTTACTTGTTTGTTATTTTTCGAAATCCGATACTACGTGAAAGTGTATGTTTAATTTCATTCTGAAAAAAATATACTACCATATTTTTCCAAATCCAAGATGAACCCCACTTTTTCCTTCAAAATTTAAATCAAGCTCAAAAAGTACTTGGTTGTACAGTAGGCCTATGCATTTTTAGACGCCGAACATTGACTTTGGTCATGCCATACTTTTTTTTTTTCGCCTGCACAATTATTCTTTATTTCCGCGGGTTTAAGGACCATTAACTTGAAATTGGCATCATAATACCGAAGAGAACCCGTTGAAAATTTGCCGGTAATACCTATTCCATGCGGCTCTACAATACGACAATCCATCAGGAAATTATTCTTGCTGTCTATAAAACTGTTACTTTTACTCAGCGTCAGATATAACCGGCTACCACTACACACACGTCTCGCTTGCCGGGTTCGGGCAAATTATTTAGCCGCTAGCGATGTATAGGCCTAATCGCGGACGTTGAAAGTCAACGAACGAGTTTATTGCACCATGGTATGGCCATCCCGCCCTTGCGTTTTTCGTGCACATACCTCACAATTTCATCTTTGACTTCTTTAAAGCGTCCTTGTTGCGGACCACTGAATGTATGTTTTGTACAGTATGGTACTTTTTTTTTTTAGCTCTTTGTCCTCACGCTAACGCCAAATATTGGCTTTAGTGAGGCCTATTCCGTATTTTCTTGTGGCTGCACAATTATTCTACATTTCCGAGTGTTTAATAACCATTAACTTAAAATTGGCATCATAATATCGACTAGAACCAGTTGAAAATTTGCCGGCAATACCCTTTCCACGTATCTTTACAATATGACTATCCATCACGAAAATATTCCTGCTGTCTATAAAACTTAATTCTACTAAGCGTCAAGTACAACAGACGCATTATAACTCTGCCACTGAGTAGCCATAACCTTTCTAAGAATTCGAAGGGTTGTATGTTTTGATGCCATTCTGCAGATCTGAGAAACGTTTTTGTATAGCGTAATAAAACGCCATTCTCTCTTCACTATTTCCTGAGATCCAGTGACGTTACACATAGGCACTGTACAACAGGTTGTCGCAGCTAGCGATGTATAGTAAACAAGCGGGCGTTTATTGTCAACGCGTTCTGTGCGCGTGTGAAAAGAAGCAGCGTGGTTACCGCGGTAGTTGCCATTGGTATCCATTAACTTACTGTTAGGCTGCGAATGCAACAACCCTTTTGAGTTTTTGCATGAGATTCTGAGGAAAAAAAAGTCTTGGATTCAGAGAAATACGGTATCACACCAGAGGTTTCTGTGGCAAACACCTCAGCTTTCTTCTTCAAACAGCGTCACCTAACCTAACCGTATATGTACAGTATCATGAAAACATATTTGAAACGCATGTAGAGAAATGATAACCACCTCGCGAAAAATTTACATGTAAATAGCCTTTCCGAAATTTAACTAGACGCGAGAAGATATGAAATATCTTCTGAAATCAGTGATGTACTCTGCCACACCTTGAGGTGTATCACATTCTTACTTAATTTCCGTATATGCCGGTAACATTAAAATTAAGATATCGTTTACTTCAGTCTTTATTTTTAATGAGTTAACAACTGCTATCGGCCACGTTATTTACGCATTTATTACGAAAACGTGTTATCCTCTTTCATTTCGAATTTTCTTTAGAGAACAGCAGTCGCCTCTGAATGTCAACGAGAGAGCTCGCAAATGCACAAAGTGAGAAAACTAGACCATACCGAAGATGATCGATCGCATTTTGTTGCAAACATTTCAGTTCAAACTTCAAGCGCCAGTAGAGAAGTGATAACCTTCTCGCTATAAATTTTCATAACAGCCTTTCCATAATTTAACCAGATGCAACAAAATATAAACTAACCTCTAAAATCAATTAAGCACTATGCCATATCTCGAGGTGTATCCCATTCTTACTTAATTGCAGTATTTAGCCTCAAAATTAAGCAGTCGTTTAGTAAGCCTTAATTTTTAACGAGTTAACAACCGTTATCAGACACGTTATTTACGCATTTATTACGAAAATATGTTCTCTTTCATTTCAAATTTCCTTTACGGAACAGCTGTCGGCTGGTATTACTAATCGACTCCGATATCACCTTCGAATGTCGACGAGAAACCTCGCTAGTGCACATAGCGAGGAAACGATGCAGAAGGTAATCGATCGCATGCAATATTATCACTTTGGTGCATATATATCGGTAACGGAAAATATCGCGTGCGCTTAATCGCTCGTAATAATGGATGCACCAGTGATAGGGCTCTCGCTGTAACCGAAGGACAATACACAGTTTAATATAGGAATTTTGAAGGGACCGAAAAAAATCGTCGCTGTAACGGAGTTCTCGTTATATACCGTACTCGCTATATCGGACTTCTACTGTACTACTTTTTTAAACAAATCTCTTTTTAGTCAATTACCCAAATACCCATGAAACCACCAATGCCTTGCCCCAGTGTGACACAGGGCTCATCAGTTGGATTGCCACACCTCTCAATGAAGGCTTGCAGTGGTGTCCCAATGGCGCACCAGCTGCCATAATGAGGCGAGGAGTTGGCAGTTTCACGACTGAAGCAGCCTAAAGAGCTTGAATAGTTAAATAATATTTACAAGCAGTGAAATTAAATGCAAACCTACTTTGTGTCAGGTTAGACAAATGGGAAAAAAAAAAAATTTATCTCACAAGTGAAGGTAAAACAATCTGAAGATTTTCAAGAAAAGCCAGACATCTTCCCTCTAAACAATAAGTAATTAGTATTTAAAGACAAGAACTGAACTGCAGTCAGTGCAGTCCTAATAATAGTAATATTCAATATACCTGAGAGATTCTCCACTTCAGTAGTGTGAACAGGCAGTTCACAAGTGATTTCTAGGGGTGGACCACAGTCTTTATCTTCTTCATTGTCACCTTCCCCAGTCTTATAGTCCTCTGTGGTCACAAGCCTCTCCACCATGTCCATGATAGCATTGATCACAGAGGGTTCGGTTTTGTCTGCAATCAGCAGCTTCATAATGTATGGCAGAGGAGTTAAACTGCTGTTCTCCTCTGCATGTTTGGCCAGCAGAATGAAATACCTAGCACAAGAGTTAACCATCTTAGTACTACACACACTGATGAGATGCTACAAAATCAATGATATATCATTCTCAGCTGCTTTTTTTTTTATTTTACATTAACAAATGCTAATGTACCATCCAAAAGAGAAAAATCAGAAGAATTTTCCAACATCTATATAAAAAATAAAATTAAAAAATACAATTTTACCTATACACTTCAAATTTTGCCTCATAATTTGTTTGTATCTCAAATTACATATATAAAAAATGAAAGTGAGTTTGGTTCACTTCATTTATGACTGTTTGTTTGAACACAACAGGAACAAAAGCTTGACAAAATTTCTTGATACTCTGTATTTAATAATGTTATTGGTTTTTATGCCCTACAAACTACTTTTACAGTTTTTGGAGATGCCAAGATGCCTGAATTTTGTCCCGCAGAAATTCTCTTACATGCCAGTAAATCTACCGACAAGAGGCTAACGTATTTGAGCAACTTCAAATACCTTCGGACTGAGCCAGGATCGAACATACCAAGTTGTGCGTCAGAAGGCCAGCACCTCAACCGACTGAGCCACTCAGCCCGGCAAAATCTATATTAAGTGGACCAAAACAGGAAATGTCAAATTTGTCCATTAATACTACCAAACCAAACCCCATGGCGCAACAGCCTTGAAGGGCCTTGGCCTACCAAGCGACTGCTGCTCAGCCCAAAGGCCTGCAGATTTTGAAGTGTCGTGTGATCAGCACAACGAATCCACTTGGCCGTTATTCTTGGTTGTCTAGACAGAGGCTGCCATCTCACAGTCAGATGGCTCCTCAATTGTAATCAGGTAGGCCGAGTGAACCTTGAACCAGCCCTCAGATCCAAGTAAAAATCCCCGACCTGGCCGGGAATCAAACCCGGGGCAAACGAGTAAGAGGCAGGCACGCTACCCTTAAACTGCAGGGCCAGCTTGTCCATTAATACTGGCTGTAGCAAAAAATTGTACATGATAAAAGTTGTGCATAATACTGTTTCAATCTTTTAAGTTCATATGTCTTACCATACGAGGAATAGTAATGAAGATATTTGTGACTGTTTCATTTTTCACAAAATGCCAAATATCGATTCCATCTAAAGCCTGAAAATAAGAAAGTTTTCTTTCTTTCTTTCTTTCTTTCTTTTTCTTTCTTCTTTTTTTTTTTTTTTTTTTTTTTTTTTTTTAGTGATGATCCTGCCTGGTTGCATGGTCCGCTGCATAGAACAACTGTCTCCATTTAGTTCTAACTTGGGCAGCATCTGGATGGACATTAACGCTCGAGGTCTTTATGTAGTGTGTTGGCTCAATTTTGGTCAGATCATCCCTTTGGTCTTATGCCGACGACCTCTAGGTTACTAATATAATTGGTCCGTTATTGGACATTATAAATTTCCCAGCTAACTCATTCCTGTTGCCAGCGTTTCGCCCCAGTGTGCCAATTTGGGCTCATCAGTTCATCAGCACACCTACCAAGATGCATGTCAAGTGCATAGCGTGGAGGCCATTGTGCAGGCTACTTAGAGCCACCACCAGTGCCATTGCACTATGAGAAACTTCGTCTTTTTTTCCAAATATCTCAGGTTCCCTATGGGAATCATTTTCTGCATCATCTGATGGCCTAGCGAGAATCAATTTTTGAAAAAGAGACAAAGTCTCTCATAGTACATTGGCACTGCCGGTGGCTCTAAGTAGCCTATGCAGTGGCCTCACGGTATGCACACGTCATGCGTCTTGGCAGGTGTGCTAGTGACCAAATTAAATGAAATAGCTTATGACTTTTAGTGCCGGGAGTGTCCGAGGACTTGTTCGGCTCGCCAGGTGCAGGTCTTTTGATTTGAAGCCCGTAGGCGAACTGCATGTCATGATGAGGATGAAATGATGATGAAGACGACACATACACCCAGCCCCCGTGCCAGCGAAATTAACCAATGATGGTTAAAGTTCCCGAACAGGAATCGAACCCAGGACCCCTGTGACCAAAGGCCAGCACGCTAACCGCTTAGCCATGGAGCCAGACAGTGACCAAATGATGAGCGCAAATTGGCACGTTGGGGCAAAAATGCTGGCACTAGGAATGACTTAGCTGGAAAACTTACAATGTCCAATAATGGACCAATTATATTGGTATTAAACTTTGCCTCGTGATTATTTTAAGAGAGAGAGAGTGTATGCGCGTGCTAATTGGCATAGCTGTGCCGAAACACATACCGTTTTTTTTTAATTCTAATCATAAAAATCTTCCATCACAAGATGTTGGTGCAACATGCCATCTACTGCGTAGATATAGCAAAGGATAATGCAATGAAGATTCCAGTGTCACGGGTAAAATATCTGTATAAATAAAATCGTAACAACCGTGCGTCTGTATAATGATTATTTTGGCAAAACTTTCTTACAGTTTGCCTGTTTCAGGTGTAATAATGACAATCTAAATATTTTTTTAAAGGTTTGTTGTCTGTCTGTCTGTCTGTCTGTCTGTCTGTCTGTCTGTCTGTCTGTCTGTCTGTCTGTCTGTCTGTCTGTCTGTCTGTCTGTCTGAGTTCATATAACTGAAAAACTGCTGGATGTATTTCAACCAAATTACATATTCAGAATCCATCTGTCCTTGGGTAGGTTTTAGGGTTAATATTACCATATTTTCTTGCATAATTAACGCACTTGCATAATTTACGCATCCCAATACTTTTGGGTCCAAAGTGGAGAAAAAGAAATGTTCACGCACTTCTTCAAAGATCCATCACGCAGCTTCAGATGTGTTTTGAAATAAAGGTGTCAACTACTCGAGTAGCAGCCTTCCTATTGCAAAAGAGGACATTCCAAACACAGGGCAACGTGCTGTTATTAGCATCAGCCCAGAAGTGACTAGTGACGCTCTATTCCAGTCTGATACAAAAATATTTTACAAGTGTTTCGGGTACGGGACATGCGTTTTCTGTGATCTCAAAATTGTTCGTTAGTCCACAGTGAGCAAGTATTCTAGTATTACTGCATCATATAAACTCGCGGTGATTAGTTCCGCCGAAACATATGGGAATAGGGCTGCGGTCACAAGTATTCAGTGTCCAAATGCAACGTGCATTACCATGGTAACAGAGAAGTGCACTTCAAACGACCAACAAGTCTCGCAAAGCATTTCGCGGACCAAAAAGCAGCAAGTTTCTGCAAGTAGAGGAGGACCTGTTTAAATATATGATTTTGTTATGCTACGTTGGATGTCCCGTTTCTCACGAAATGCTTTATTTTAAAGAACAAGAAATAGCCGCTGCACATGGAATCAGTGTCTTGGATTTGAAGGTTAGCCACAGCTGGATGATTAATTTTATGAAGAGAAATGGACTTTCTTTTCGACGAAGAACGACATTATAATACAAATATAAATGGTCCCTTATTGGACAACATTATGCCAAGAATGACGAATTATTTCAACCAAAAAGTACTTGATTGTCATTGATTTATGATTGAGAAGTGAAAAGTGAAGGAATATTTGATCTCCCAAATAGGAACCACAGGTTAGACGCCAATTAGTTTCCATATACCACAAAGTTGAACAATCGATAAGAAAGGGATATCGAGTGTTATCGTACACGCAATCAGAAGCAAAAAACAATGATGTACTGCAATGCTCGCTGTAACAGCTGATGGCAGAAAGCTTGCACCTTACGTTGTTCTAAAACGAAAAAAAAAAATGCCTAAAGTATAATTTCCACGAGGGATCTGTGTTCGGGTCCAAGAAAAATGGTGGATGGACACATCACTCGTACAAGATTGGATACAAACGGTTCGGGAAATCTAGCAGGGTCCCTCCTTCGATGCCCAGTGTTAGTTGATGTTCATTTCACTTCAGGTGGTATTGTCAGCTCGTAATGGGAAGAATATTTTCCAGTGTCGGTACATCAAACCCATGTGTCCAACTTACCCGATGTACCTACTTGACTTCTCAAAAAAAATCTCACGACGGAATTTTACGCCACATGACAATAACTGCAAATGAGTTGAGCCAATTGTGTTTTTATTTGATGTATCTTTTAAATGTAAATCAATTGTAAATAATTTTTTTAATATTTGAATTCCTTGAATAATTTACGCATCCAAAGTTTTCGCCTGTATTTTTCGTCAAAAAAGTGCATTAATTACGCAAGAAAATACGGTATTTCTATATCCCTGAATGGACTGCGGGTTTACAGGGAGATTGGAAAAGTGGTTTTACTCTGTCACAAAATATACATGACCAACCTTAAGAGAAATCTACTAGATTTAATGGATATCAATTTCTAAACGTGAATTGTCAGAAAATAGAGCTTCCCAACTTTGTTAAAAGTCACATACTGTAGTGCACGAACTATGGGGTCTCTGAAGTGGTGCTTGCCATTTATGAAAGACGAATGATGTTCAAAACGGTATTCATGAGTTTTGATCAACTGAACACATATGAGAGCAATGGATGGTATTCTGACCGGCATTAGGAGCCCACTGACAGGGGGTCTTCAATGAGCCTGACGTTTCCCCAATTCAGCATCTGCATGACATGTTTTAAATACACATCTTTCAGTCATTTTGTGTGGAAATCTGTGCCTTTCCATCAATGATGGGTAGCTGGTAATAGTTAATAAAATAGAGGTAAAAATGATATGTGCTTTAGCGTTTGTGTTCTAACCGAACTACAAAAGCAACTCACAGACACTGAAACAATACTAAACCAACTACAACTTGGTCAAACAGTGAGGAAACTGCAATACTGGCATCAAGAAATTACACAGTCCCATATTTTAAACACTGTTTCCCAAATTCCAACAACATAAAGTGTACTTAAGAGCTACTGGAAGGAATATAATATTTTAATGAATGTGGAACAAGCGTGTTTGCAAATGTTTTACTCAGGAATTTACAGTTGTTGGGGACAACAGTTTTAGATACTAATTTTCTTAGGAAAAATAGATTGGAAAAAGTGTCTGCTTATCAGAGACATCCTTTCATTGTTAGAACAGTCATGCGAGAACTAGAACAACTTCTCCACCAGCTGCATCATGCATTCCATCATCTAAGCCTCGGGTACATCATCTACATTGAAACGCAGAAGGTAGTGGTTTATGAAACATGCATTATTTTGAGGAAAGTGCTGAACAGTAAGTGATTTGAAGATCAATAATGGGAGAAAATCAGAGGACGCATATTATTTCACTCCACTTGGATGTTAATCCCGCCTAATGTAACTGAACACCGAGCAATCATGGGAATACCTGGACGACGATGATGACGATTGTGATTATTATTATAATAATTATTATTATTATTTATTAACATAATCATCATCATCATCATTTACAAAAACAAAATTGTAAGGCTCATGTGTTCGTACAATCATTATATGAGCACAATTTCCTTAAAATTATTTGATTTTTCCCTTCGGTATCAGCTTGACTGTCTGATAATTTATCTGTTTATGTTCCTAAAACTGAAATTAGTTGGAGATATTTCAACTAAACTACGTATATGGAATCTACTCGTTCAGGATTGTTTTAACAGGTTGATGTCAAGATATCACTTGGAATTAGAGTTTATAGGAAGATTATTCCCAAATATCTTCATTAAATTAGGTCTATCAAAAGACTGTATACAACAAATGTTTAATAGTATGTTATTTCAGTTAGTTTATGCCGAATACATATTTATCATACAATGGACGGAGATGCTTACAAAAAATTGAATTTTTAGTCAAAATCCCATGAAACACTTGGTGCATCTCACTTAAAGTTGGGTTAACAGCAAGAACTAAAGAACAATGGTCCAGGAACTGTAAAGTACAATAAATTCTGAAATCGTCCTCAGTCTGTCTTGACTTTGTTCAGCTTTATCGTACTTTATGTTACAGCCACGTACTTTCGGAGAAGAATATCAGTTTAACATGCTGTATTAAACGTGCGAATAGAGGCTTGGTTCTTTTGAACTTCTTTCCAAATAATCGAAAATATCTATTAAATGTTCATCTATTTTGACCGGCAGATATGCTGGTCCCTTTTCAACAGCTACATTTATTAAATGACAATGGCATCCTATAATTCTTAAAAAAATCCATATCCATACTCAATAGCCCTGTCATACCTATCTTTAACCCTACCATCACTGGAGCATTATCTGTACCAAGAACAATGTAGTTTTTAAAGGGGATGTTGTATTCTTTCAAGTTAGTGAGTAAAAGATTGGCACTTCCCTCTAAAACAGGAACTCCTAAAAGACAGCTCTGAGTTTGTTGAAGTGGGTTGCAAAAAATAACCACAATTGGGTAGAACTGTGAATCGCTTTGGTTACTACCGTCCACTGCAATTGAAAACACACCATTTTTTTAGGCTAGCAATAATCTTCACTTTTTCTTCTTTACACATTTCTGCAAGAATGGCCAAGGTTTTAGCTCTGGCAGAGCCATATTTCCTGGTAATTTTGGAGTCTGGAAACATCTTCCTAAATAAAGGATCAGCGTGAACAAAACAATTAACAGGGAGGTTATGTTCAATAATAAATGATGTGAACAATACTTCTGTCAGTGTCTTCCTCCTTCCACTTGAAATCAAGTTTCTTGTTTTTTCAACACATTTAGCATTGTCTTTATGTTTCTTTGCAAGTAAGTTTTAAATGTAGCCCTTTCTCCCCCCATGCGAGATAGTGAAATCACACTTATAAATACGATGAAATGCAAATGCTGAGCCTCTTTTTGACTCGGTTATATACAGAAAATTATCTTTGTACACACTTTTAAACGTCGCATCATATTTCTTCGCCATATTACCGAGAAACCAACAAAATCACTCAGGTTGAAATTCACAATAGCCTACCGGCTTATTAATGTAAACACCATATAAGTTATAGGCAAATATAATTTCACAGGTGAAACAGATGACATAATATTCTGCAGCCTACAACTACCTCACACTCACAGACTATTATGCAAAACTTCCAACAATACGCACTAAATCAACCATCAATGATTTCGAAGATGTTCGACACTAACTAAGAAGGATGCAGGAGATGGTAGATACACTTTAAGGGAGAATTATCAAAAAATTATCTATACGATAAGTAACGGCGGTATTGAAACACACTTCAAAACTTTAACATATTAACAAACAAAAACTGTGTGTAGAATTTATAATAAATGTGAAATATGACCAAATGCTTTAGATTAGGTGTCTTTAGGTTCTATAATCTCTGTGTGTGAAATTTAGTAGTTCATAATTAACGATAAAATGAAGATTTGTTTTAAAATTCAGTAAGTGTTAATTTTCTGCTAAACAGATGCCATGATCTACAATTTCAGCACAATAAATCGAACCTTTAAAAAATAACGTATTCCATTGTAGAAATTTATTAAAAAAGTTGTAGAAATACTTATTCCTCTGCTCAAATATTTCATACTGAGTTGACTGTTGTTGACATAGATCAATAAGAAGGACCTCTTTCACAGCTAATGTACAAGTTATGTCAAACCATACAGCCAATCAATTGAAATACTCACAAGTTTTCTGAAGGCTAAATTAAGGTTTAAATATTTTTTTCTTTCTCACATATTACAAATTTTTTTTTTTCTTTTTTTCTTTACGTCGCACCGACACAGATAGGTCTTATGGAGACGATGGGACAGGGAAGGGTTAGGAGTAGGAAGGAAACGGCCGTGGCCTTAATTAAGGCACAGCCCCAGCATTTGCCTGGTGTGAAAATGGAAAACCACGGAAAACCATTTTCAGGGCTGCCGACAGTGGGGTTCGAACCTACTATCTCCCGAATACTAGATACTGTATTACAAAAAAAAAAAAAAGGCAGAAGTAATGTGCATTTTGCATTACTCTAATCATATGATTTCTACCATACCTTGAGTGCTGACTCCAGGTTGAGAAGAGTTTCAATAGAGCTGTTGGACTTTGCATGCCTTCTACAGGTAGTTTCTCCAGATACGGCCAAACAAAAACTTGAAATACAGCATCAATATCTGTACTAGTCCATGGATAGTCACTGAAATGGTCAAAGAACCTAGCGGTACTTTCTATGCAGGTAGAGCGTAGAGATCGTAATATTGTGATGTAGCCAGGGTAGATACTCTCCTTTTGTGCGAGAGCACCAGCAACTGTTGCTCCAATACCAAGCAGGATCCGCAGCAAGTGTGGTAGCACACGCTGTCCCATCAGAGCACCAAACTTGTCCATGATAACACCCAACATGTTCATTGAGCTCACAAGCCTCTTCGGTGGAATCATGGACTCCAAGTTCACCGAACTCATAACGTTTTTAACCATGACCAAGCAATCATCTGAAACACCACAGCAGTCTTTAGAATATAGAGATAAGGACATGAAAAGGAACACATATTGGTACAAACACACTGACAAATAAATCAGTGTGGGAAGAGAGGGCAATAGAAAGAGAACAAATTTAAAAACACAAAAGGACAGGATCTCCACATCTTTACACACGGCTGACTTCAAATAGACAGGCCCTACCCTCATCGTCCCAGTTTTTCTCAGCCCTTGACAAGCTCATTTCCACTTGCAAGTTTCATCCGGAGGCAGGGTATCAACCACCAGGAGTGGATTCAGGGACCAGTTTTGGGCAGGGAACTTTGACCGTCAGCCCTAAAAGAGTATTAAAATTTGGCAGGAGGAGGGGTTTGAGCATTCCCAAAATATTGTATAATATTAACTCTACCCTTAGAAAGTGTTTGAACATGCTTGTGGCGACCACAAAGTAAATCAATTACAATCAAACATATATAAGTTGAACTTCTATGTATTGGGTTTTCGATAACTCGGAAGTAATTTCCTACAGTATCGTATTTATTTTATATGTTACATTTTCCTATAATTCAAAGTCCTATTACTCTAATATTTTGATAACTCGAGGAATATTTCATTCCCCAGACATAAAATGTTTATTTTTATCTCGAAATTGGAGTGAAAATACAGCTTGCTTGAATACTGCAGTAGAGACTTCGCGATTAGAACATGAGCTTTTTGTTCACCTTGGGTATGAAGATGCATCCGTTCATAGGTCTGGACACCCACCTCAATTTCCTCACGTAACTGTGGGCTTAGTTGAGCATGTTTCTCACACGTGCATCACGACATGTTTGTAATGCAGGTACTGATCACCAACCTTACATTTACCACTCTGAAGTTCTCAGCAGAAGACAGATTTTGGTGGTCTGCCATGATTCATGCACACTAAATGTTCACACCACCTTAGTTGGCCTTCCATCAGCAGACACTCCATGCCATACATGTCAGATCTTCACAGACCCTCAGAGTTGGGCATATGATCTTGCCACTTCACTCACAGAATCATCGTTAGACACTTCATGTGAAAATTACTTAAATGTTGAATATAGGCACCAGGTCTCTGAGGCATACAAAAGAACACGCAAAATTATTTCCTTATAAAAAGCCAACTTGGTCTCCAGATGTAAATCATGTGATTTCCAAACTCGTTGGTTGAGCTTACCAAAGGCAGCAGCAGCTTTGGCGACACATGCAGCAATCTTGGTTTCCAGCCAGTTACCACTGCGAATCATACTTCTCATATAGCTCTCCACTGCCCACTAAGTGTGTTTCGTTGATTGCAGCTATGTCATTGTTATAACGGGATAGTTCCAGTGCAATAACAGCAGTTTTTCTTTCAGGACATAAGTTTTTGTCACTGTCTAGGAAGGTCCTGACATTACAGTTTGTTATAAATAAGGTTTTCTGTGTTTCTGTTTGTTTCTTTCGACCGCATGAAAGTCAGCACCCGCTGACTGTGGTTTGCCACCAGGCTTAGAATAAAGCAGACTATGTTCATGCCACCATTTCTAGGCCCCTCCCCAGATTGAGGAAAGTGGAGCGATCCTGAATGAGGTTGCCAAATATGCTACCGAACCTGTCATCGTGTCTTGGACAATTCTAGGATTGACCACTCTCATCTGACCACCTACATGCAGAGAATCAGCTAGAGACCAGAGAAGTACACCTACGGTAATAGAAAGTGTGCAAATATTGTTGCAGCACATTATTAAAATGGACAAAATCAAAAGACAAATCAGTTATACATACAAATAAGACTTACCTTGAATGAAATCAGCATAGATTCTGAAGGCCATTTTAATAAAGACCATCATCTCCTCCTCGCGGCAGCCTGCTAAGAAACGCAGCACCAGAGACCGACGAAGTTGTGCTGAAGCCTTGCCTGATGTTCGAGCACCCGTCTTGGTGAGCATCCTACTGTACACAATTCTGGAAGAACAGGACAGAATTATTTGATAGAAGTGTAAAGAAACTAGTGAGGAAGATTGGAATTAGATAGAAAAAGTCAGACATAAAACAATATGTACCATAACGGACCAACTATATTGGTATTATAAAACAATGTTCTGTACATAAAAAAACAATCCAAACTACCCTCCTTTCCTTGCCTACATTAACACAACCATAGATTTGATAATGAATAAGAGATCTCAAATACCTTACAAATAACTTGAGGAACACCTTCTTACACAGGACCAAGACCAAATCAACAGGCATTACTAAGAGATTGTATAGATTCTCATAAAGACTGCAAACAAAAGGTGTTGGTGAAACATCAAGAATTTTTGTCATAATGGTTGTTCCTTAGAAGAGTAAAAGAATAAGAATTTCAGTCTCTTGCAACGTTAAGGGAGTTTTTTTTTTTTGCTTTATGTCGCAACACAGATAGGTCTTATGGCGACGATGGGACAGGAAAGGCCTAGAAATGGGAAGGAAGCGGCCATGGCCTTAATTAAGGTACAGCCCCAGCATTTGCCTGGTGTGAAAATGGGAAACCACGGAAAACCATCTTCAGGGCTGCCGACAGTAGGGTTCGAACCCACCATCTCCCGGATGCGAGCTCACAGCTGCACGCTCCTAACCGCACGGCCAAGTCACCCGGTCGTTAATGGAGTAAGGTATATTATGATACCAGAAGAACACCCAAATTTTTTCTACAAAAATACTGCTTTGAAAATCAGGTGCAGGTCTCACAACACATTGTTCCGCATTTACGTCAATGTGGCAACAGCAATTTTGTGTAAGGTGAATTGGAATCTCCATCGCTCACATCCGCACTACATGGTGTGCCAGCTGATTAATACTTCGAGCTCTCTGTGAAGAATCATCAGTGGTAACACGTGATGAATTCAAGAAAGCATTTGCAGTAATTTACTATGTGTGAGAAACTTAAAATTGTGACAGAAGTTGAAACCATCAGAAATTGTGCTGCCAACAGATAATATTATATAGATGAATCATGTATTCATGACTGAAGAAGAAGAAGAAGGAAAAGTTATTAAAAGATAACAGAGTTAGTAGAACTTCCCGAGAGCAGAATGCACAGTTTCCCAAAGTTGAAGAACGACTTTATAAATACATAACTGAAAGACGTGAACTAGGTTATGGTGTATCGACTAAAATGTAACTACTAAAAACATTAGAGATTGCAACAGAACTTTGAAAGAAAAAAAAAGTTTTACTGCAAGCCATGGGTCAATTTTTATTTTAAAAATGGACTGTACACGCAAGAGCATACATCTGTTTCATAACATCTCACTCTCTCAAATGTCTACAAAGAAACATTGATGGCTTTTCACCATGTTTTATTTGTTTCCAGATGTAAAATTCCTATTTGCTTTCTCAAACTGGGAAGTTGGAACACACGCCCGTTTATTTCAATATGCCATTACACAATAACGTTCACATTAAGGCCTCTAACAATGTTATCATAAGAACAGAAGGTTTGAGTAGAGTTCCGACTTGAGTGAACACTGGACTAAAGAGGAAAGCAAAACATCCTCCATGACAGTACTCATATTACATTCATTCATGAAACATTTCATGTCTAACGGTTTCCGAGATAATTTAGTTGGTTTGGTGAAATCCCAGCTGAATAGTCATCGCTTCCACAACAACTGCTAGAACACACAGTAAATGTTTAGTTGAACTGCATTGAAAGACTGTGCACTCATAGGAAGTCGATAACCATAATTAATTAGAAAGTAAGAAAAGTTTTCTAGGTCGGCAGATACAGATTATGTTTTGGCCTGCAGGTGGCCATGGCTGGTCCGTGGTCCAACAGCTCTGCATTCCATCCGACCAAGAGAGCAGAGGAGAGGCGGCCACAGCTCTACCATGGACCTACGCCTCTGTATTTGGAATATGGAGAGAGGCTGGTCCTCACCGGCAGCTGTCCTGAGAATGGTTTTCTGTGATTTTTCATTCTCCTGCAATAAGGCAAATGCCAGGACAATTCCCTTTCAGGGACGGAATGAAAACTTTTAGGAGTAGTGGTAGTAGTTTTCTAATGGCCTGAGAAAGGGCGCTTTTCTCTATGAGGTCCATCGTACCCCTTCAGGGTACAGAATGAAAGCTTGCTTGAAAAAAAGTTTTCTAGCAAAAAGCAGATTAGATTCAACTAACAGTGGCTACAGTTTTACCATGGCTTTACAGCACTGCATTTAGGAAGCAGCGGGCTGGTCCCGAGAATTGTTTTCACTGGTTTTCCATACTGTCCTGAGAATTGTTTTCACTAGTTTTCCATTCTCCTCACTATGGCAAATGCCAGAACAGTTCCTTTTATAGCCCACACACGCTCCCCTCTCACCTCCACACCCCCAAATCGCCACAACACATCTCCTGACTTGAGAGAGGGCATCATCCTCTAGGAGGCCCACCATACCGCCCATCAGGGAATAGAATTAAAACATTTTAGTAGAAGTAGTTTTCTAAATGATTCTAATGATGGCATTCCCCGATTACAACCAGAATAATATTAACCCCTGTTAGAGAAGAAAATTATCTCCAATCAGTCAGAAGCTGCAATGTTTTGGCTGGTCTCTCCCTTCAGGCTATGACAATTGAATGTGGACCGCATCTACTGGGAGGAACGGCCTTATATAGCACAAAGTGATGTGGTATGACAAGAGAGTGTGGTATGACAAGAGAGTGAACTAATAAAAAGGACCATTACGTCACGAACCATTGAGAACGTGTGATGTATGTTGACATGGGAATTGCCACATGCTGCTGGGCCAGAAATCTCCGGAATATGCTGGATAATATAGATGTTGATTCCCATAGGGGAACCTGAAATATTAGCCCCGATGAGTAAATGTATAATACCAATATAAATGGTCCGTTATTGGACATTATAAATTTTCCAGCTAACTCATTCCTGGTTGCCAGCGTTTCGCCCTTGTGTGCTAAGTTGGGCTCATCAGTTGGTACATAGCACACCCACCAAGACAAGTGCATACCGTGGAGGCCACTGTGTAGGCTACTTGGAGCCACCGGCAGTGCCAATGCACTATGAGAGACTTTGTCTCATTACCAAAAATTGATGCCTGCTTGGCCATCAGATGATATAGATGTTGATTCCCATTGGCAACCTGAAACATTAGTTCTGAATGAGTAAATTTATAATACCAATATAAATGGTCCATTATTGTACATTATAAATTTTCCAGCTAACTCATTTGGGGCTAATATATTATCTGACTGTACGCACTAGCCATGCGTCTTGGTGGGTGTGCTATGTACCAACTGATGAGCCCAACTTAGCACACGGGGGCGAAACGCTGGCAACCAGGAATGAGTTAGTTGGAAAATTTATAATGTCCAATAACGGACCATTTATATTGGTATTAGATGCTGGATAACCAGAGGATGATAAGGCTGTCCGTCATAGCATTGCTAAAACGATGAGCATGTAGAACATTCACTGGCTAAGGGAGACCTGACAGGATATCAGTTGGGACATGATTGTCACATACCACCACCACCACCACCACCCACCACAACCACCACCAGCCATTTCCCTCATCAACCTCCCACTGGGTTGGGATGTTTTTGGCACCTTTCCATTTTCCCCTATCCAACCATCATTGTGTCTCCTTAACTATGTTCCTATCAGGGTTTCTAATTATACTATTCTTGATCATTGTCAACTGCCTTAGTCTGGGTCTCCCTATTACCCTTCCTCCCATCTGGGTTTCCATCGTCCGCTTCAGCATCCTTTCCTCTTCCATCCTCTTAACAAGTCCAAACCATCTAAGTTTATCCCTCTCTATTCTGTGGTAAAGCTTTTCCACTCTGATTTCCTTCCTGATATCCTCATTTCTTACTCTGTCCTTTCTTGTCTTTCCTATGATACTTCTTGAAAACTTAATATTACTGGCCTGAATTTTAATCTCCTGTCTTTTTGACAGTGTCCAGGTCTCTGCTATGTATGTCAGTATTGGACATACATCACCTCTTTATGCTTCACTGGTACTTCTTTCCTCCACACCACGCTTCTCACACTCTGTTTCCCTGTTGAATCCTTTTAGTGATCTCCATGTCCAGCCCTGCATCCTGCATCACTGTGCTTCCCAAGTACTTGAAGCACTCTACAATTTCAACATTATGTCGCTTTACTTTTATCAGTTCTTTCACTTCCCTTTCTCCTCTATTCAACACCAATGTCTTACTCTTTTCCATGCTCATTTTCAATAGTCTCACCCAACACATCAAGTTGCCCTTGTACTTCCTCCTTGTTTGCTCCCCACAACATATCATCTGCAAACAGCATTACATTCAGCTACCTGTCCCCAAATTTTACCTTTGTCTCCGCAATGCTATGCATAACTATTATGAATAACAACCGTGACAACACACTTCCTTGTCATAGCCCAGTTCATGCGAAAACCATTCTGTCCTCCCCTCATGTATCTGGACACTGCTCCAGCAATTTTTGCATATTGCTTGTACATATTCCATTAGTTTTCCAAATACTTTCTGTTGCATTGCTTTCAATACCTTTGCTCTGGGTATAAGGAATGTAATCACCATCTTTTCAGTATTCCCAATGTTTTTTCATTAATGTCTCACTGAAGATGGGATCTAGTGTTGATCTTCCATTTCAAAAACCATATTGTTCTTCTTTTAAGTGTCTTTCCACCTTTCTTCTTATCCTTTTTTCTAGTACCCTTTCAAATACGTTTGCTACCAGAGGTATCAGTGTGAATCCTCCATAAATATCGCATACCTTCTTATTCCCTTTATTAGACTGTCAGGTGTACAGCTTAGCTGGGGAAATCAATTCATCAGTAATGTGTAAAAGGTGTTCTACCATTTATCTCTAGCTGTCTCATGAACCTCCCAGTACTGTAATGTCAAAATACTGAATGCTTCCATCCCCTTTCATCCGTTATACTAACATAATTGACTCTGTAATTCGAACAAAACTATTCAAATTATTGGGTAATTTGAACAGAAGTATATTCCTCTTAAAATTTGTACGTACAATCATGTTAAAAATGTGCATGTAATTTGAATGCTTAATCTGTTTATTGGATAATTCGAAGGTAAGATTTCAATCGCACAGCAAATTTTCCTTGATTCCAATGACAGTAAAATTCAGGAAATTAATAAGTAGTGCAATTCTAAGAATTTCTAGAAATGAACTAAAAGCAAACAGAATAATTTGTACTGTACAGTTTCCATGAGTTTACAGTTATTCAGAGACAGCTGTAGATAAAAGAAAGCTTTTGTTTGTTTGTATGCAGCCTTCGCCCTCTCCTTCTTAGTGTGGAATTATCCACCTCTTCTGTGTGCAGTATCCATATAGTATATCCTTCAACTTCCTTCCCCACTAGCAATTAAGTTGTAAGAACAAACAATTTGCAAATGTCTTCATAACTGTACAGAAGTTAGTGGCCAAAGGATTCTCTGTTGTAAAGTTGTAATTTTTCAGTGAACGATGTTCACAATGTCAAAGCATGGTTCATACTTAGCTTAACGTGAGAAGGAAAAAAGTAGAAGTTCTAAAAGAAGTGGGAAGAGGTGTGAGGAAGAAAAGTGACATTGCTAAAGACTATGCGATACTACAAAACACATCACCAACCAACATGAAAAAAAATTAATACAAAATTTTGGACAGCTGGAGTCTGCAAGGAAAAACAGGAAAAACATAAGAGATAGTGAATTTAAGGTAAAGTCCACTGCATGTTCATTATTTTGAGTATATATTGGTAATTTTGTTTTAATGCTTTTCTTTAATACAGTGACGTATATTTCCATTAACACAAAATTTGAATAATCTGATATTTTCGTATCCCCTTAGAGTTCAATGTAAAAAGAGATGACTGTATAATGATTTTGTTGTTGATGTTTGTCGTTTAAAGCGGCCTAACATCGAGGTCATCGGCCCCTAATGGTATGAAACGAGACGAAATGGAATGAGAAATTAAAAGTCCAAAATTCTCCACTGACCAGAATTAAAACGTGAGGACGAAGAATGAACGGATGGATATGAATTTAAAACAATCGGTGGATGCGACCCGAAATGCTTTACATTCACAGAAATTGATGTAAAACAATAGGATTACTGACCAAGGGACTGCTGCTATAGCATAACACTGAATCGATGATGCCTGCAGTCTAAAGGGGGTCCAAAATCCAAGTTATCGGCCCCTCATAACGGTACTTATTGCTAGGAAAGTAGAACCATGGTATATGTCATGTTGTGGTACTAATCAAAAGTAGCAGAGACTCGCGGCATTCCACACATTATGGTACTACTCACAGGTTATGAAATTCAACATATTATACCAACCTATGGTTTTTCTCACATTACGGCACCATTTACAGGCAACGCAACCTATGGTGTTCATCACATAGGAGTACTAACCACAGAGACCTGCACTATCCCGTGGTGTTCCTCATATAGTGGGTACGGTACTAATCATAGGCAAGGCAGAACCATGGTAGCTATCATCCCATGGTCCTGCTCATATGGTGGTACTAATCACAGGTACTGCAAAATCCGACCGCACGATGCTCCTGTGTGCCACTAATCACAAACCTATTTGCTACCTAATATAGTGGTACTACGCACAAGTAAAAGCGACCCATGATGTTCTCCACATGGTGGTACTAATCACAAATAGTTTCATGGTTCCAAGACAATCATCCCTTGGTTGCCCCTTTTAGTCACCTCTTTTGACAGGCAGGGAATACCGTGAGTGTATTCTTTGTCTGCGTCGCCCACCCACAGGGAGTTGTGTGTTTGGTCCGCGAGAGGTATTTTATTTCCCTCAAGTCCGCCGGCAAGCCGGTTAGGACCCCCTATCCGCCACCTGGGACGCGCCACGTGGGAGTATCACCTCTCCCCCTGCTACACCAGCGTAGTAGGTTCACAGGACTGTATAATAAAAGGGAGCCCAGTTCCACCTCTGGTGAGATATAGTATTTATAGTACACTGCGGCTTCTGAACAGGCAAGAACAAATCTGTTACTTTCATCAGTCTGATCTTTGGTTTTAGCAATATCAGACCAACTAGGAAAAGAGCAAAAGAGCAGCCAGCTGGGGTTGATTCTTTAATATAATCATCGGCATGATAGAAAATACTCGCAAAGTATTATAAAGCAGTGGCTGTACAAATATATGTGCTTAAAAACAACACTGATTTTTAGAAAATACATTTCGATAACTCCCATTTTGGTTGAAGAATAAAGTTCAGCTCCTGGCTGGTTTCAACAGGTCTTGGATAAGAAGTTATGTAAAGTCAGAAATACTCCACTAACTCTTAATAAACCACCTTAGCTATATAGTTTTAAAATCTTATATGTACACACTGTGTTTAATGTTAAATATTAAATTAGTTTAAAAAACGTACTTTGGCATAGAGTTCATACATCTATATCCGATATATCTATATGCAGTGTTCTATTTCACCATAAAGCAGAGACCACAAATAATAACCATATCAATCAAGGAATCATTACCTCATAATAACAGGCATGAGATCACTGCGGTGCTCTTCCTGTACAACAGTACTCTCTTTGTCGATCCTAAACATTGTTATCTCATTCTTGAAGGATTTATCATCCAGCAAACCATACAGGTGATCCCTGAAAGAGAACAAAAATAAAAATATTAAACATTTATAGACATATATCTCCACTCGAAGGTTTCAATTAATCTGCATGACGAGTAGTAGGTTTTTAAAAACAACTTACAGAGGTCTTGTTTTGAAAGATACAGGACTGTAAGTAAAACATTCTATACTACAGAGAGTGGTGGAAGAGATGGTGATACAATACATCTTCAATACGTAGCTGTTTTCTCAACTGGCCATCGTAAACAATGTCCTTTGTCTCTTATCACTTCATCAAGGTTGCATTAATCCTTGAGCCCATCTCTTCGATAAACTGGCTATCATTAGCAACACAAGATAATTAGATATCATCAGTGGCAGGTCATTGCCACTAACATGCAAGTGTTCATGATTCACTGCCTATAAACGAATATGTTTTATATGTGTATTTCAGCATCTAACAGAAAGTTATTTTCTCCTGGGCAATTAGACTGTGATGTTTCACCTAGTATACAATAGGTCTCATTAAGACATTCAAGCTGATCTCGTCACATACAGATGGAACCCCATGCACACATTCTGCATTCCGTATTTCTGAAGAAATGTAATGTGACTGTGTTGCTGTCTATTTCTGAGTTCTACGAGCCTCAATCTATAAAAAGAGATATCAATTCCACTTGAATGTTAGACTTGACAATGACTACCATATCGTAGGTGCTAAATGAAACAGCAGCCTAAGAGACTTTTTATTTTTTATGTCTAGGAAACAGATAGAGAGTAGCGACTTATCATGTAGACCACATGGATGGAATACACATAAAAGAAAAACATGGGTCCAACATTTTTGGCTGCAGCCTTCGTCAGTGGAAGAGAAAATAATACTTGCCATTACATGGTTTGATGGAGTACCTGGTGTGAATGGGGGACAGGAAGATCTACGTTGGGGATTCTGCAGGTATTGCGGTGGCTACATATACGTTTAACTAGTGTGGGGTTAAGCCAAAGTATAAAGCTGTACAGAGTCTGCACTGAAGCCACCAGATGACGCTGGATGAAGTACCTTCATGATGACCTTGTATGGGATAAGACTTGTTGGTGGTGCTGCTGAAGTGGTGCTCAGTGTATGTGAACAGCAGGTCTTACAGGGGCTGTGTTCACAGATATGAGAGCCAGAATTGGGTGGAGGTTGGTATGGCTCATAGTAAGTGAGAATGTTTTTGAGGTTAGGTGGGAGGATGACAGAAGAGAGAATGCTTGGTTTAAAATGTGATTAATTTTGTGTAGACCAGGATGATTATGTGGTTATGAAGGGTATGGGGTTAGATTGCTCAGCAAGTCAGGAAACAGAGTTCATGGCCCAGGAGATCTGGTGGGCAACCAGTTGGGTGAGGTAACCCCCAGCAGTAAATGCCTTCCTCAGGTTGTTGATGTAAGAGGCATGGGCTTTAGAGGTTGAATAAATCCATTTGCCCTGGATGCCAAGACTGAATGGTAGAGATCATTTTGTGTGATATGGGTGAAAACTGCTGTGACGAAGATACTGCTGATGGTTGGTGGTTTCGACATGAACAAAGGTGTTGATTCTGCCATCCTGCAGTTAGAGGTCAATGTCAAGGAAAATGAGAGATGTGTCAAATGGACACCATAATTAGAGTTGCAGGAATGCGTTGAGAAGGCTTGCTGCACGGTGCCACAGGAAAAAAAATATCAATGAACCTCAACCAGACTAGAGGCTGGAAAGGTTCAGTTGCAAGAAAATCCTTCGAGTCTTCTCATGAAGAGGTTGGTATAAGACAGAGCTATCCTGGTGTCCATAGCAGTGCCACAAATCTGGTGGAATAATTTCCCCCCTAGAAATTGAAAAAAATTGTGGATTAGGATGTATTATATGACGTAGATGAGGAAGGAAATGTGAGGCAGCATACCAGGTTGCCATGTGTTCAAGGAGGACTCGATGGCTCTAAGTCCATCTACGTAAGGGATTTTGGTGTAAAGTGACATCAGTAGAAACCAGAAGGCAATTTGCGTGGAGGGGTATGGGAAGACAGGCAAGACATTCAAGAAAATGACCAGTGTCACGAATATAAGAGTCAAGAGATCATACAAAGGGTTGAAGATGTTGGTCAACCACTGCTGAAATACGTTCCATGAAAGAACCCTGGCTTGAAACGATGGGACGTCCTGGAATTTTGGCCTTGTGTATCTTGGGAAGCAAGTGGAACTTGCGAGTATGGTTCTTGTTTGGGATAAGGCAACTGACAGAGGATTCAGATAGGCCCTCATACGGTCCACAGATTTTGAGGTAAGTGGCTAAGTTCAGAATCTGATCTTGAGTGGTAGGTTGGTTAATAGGGAGATAGTGGTAGTGTTGGAAAGTTATTGTAGGGCCTCACAGTCATAATCTTGGCGGTTCATGACAACTGTACTTGATCCTTTGTCAGCGGAAAGAAAAGAATGATGTTGTTAGGGTTATCATATAGTCACTTCAGAGCATGGAATTCGTGTTTTGTCGGGTTGTGTTGGGTAGGAAGAGAGGCTAGGAATTTGAGGTTGGACATACTAGTTAGGAGGACATTAGATACTATCTGAAGGAGATGTTCAGGTGGTAGAGGTTGAGTTTCAATACTAGATGGGCTCTTGAAATGAGTTAGGAATGTTTCAACATCGTCAGGTGATAATTAACTGCCTCTGTATTGAAAATGACAGTGAAGTTTCCTTACAAAAGAGTGGGCATCAGCCACAATTTGAAATGGGGTAGATTTCTTAGAAGGGCAGAAACTGAGGCTCATGGGCAGGACTGATATTTCATGATCAGTGAAAGTGTGAGAGAGAGATTCAGAACAGTATGGGTTGCATGATCAGGTTGCTTATTCAAAAACTGTCAAAACAGGAACCACAAAAGGAATAAGACTAGAACAAGTAAGAGGTAAAATGCTCTGCCACTGATCACCAATCATTAGACATCTGTGAAATTTGTGAGACGCAATAAAAGAAATTTTTATTTTTGAATTTTCTCATAACTGATGTATTTGATCCCAAAAGTATGCTTTTTGAATGGCGAAATGATGCTAAATCACTATTTTTATGCGAATTCTGTATTTGACTTTGGAAAATACTTTTTTAAACGTCAACACACTCTGGCAGACACATGGTACTTTTTGAGCGTAGCCTACTTCAAGGTACCAGCGTTTTTTGATGAGCATTCTTAGCACTATGCAATGTAGCAGTGTTCCCAATATACGGTTTATGTCTCTAGCTAAGACCTTATTTTTTCAAAAATATTCAGCTATAACTTTTATGATATTCAATTGTTTGAATTGGTATTTAGTGGAGTTTTAAATCCCTGTAACAATAGAAATAAGTTTTTCTCAATGGATAACTCTGGAATTCTGCAACATTTGGCCTAATGTATTATGACTTTTGTTACACTTAAGTTGGAAAAGTTACCCGTGCCAATTACCTAAGACATACTTGAACCATGCCATGCCAAGTCATAATACTCCCCAAGACCACGCAGACCACATTGTTCTTTTAAATGTAATCACTCTCTGGTTCAGTGACTGCTGTGTTTAAATTGTAAATGAAAAAATGAAACATGACTAGGTGCAATGCCTAAAACTTGTTTTATAATTTATTAATGGACAAATGACTTCAGCCTGGAGACGTTTTATGTGAACGTTAAAAAAATATAGATATGTAAATTTTGTGATGAAAGGCTGAAGTTCAAAAGATGGGACATGGTGGTGAAACACATCACTAGTGATAACCACAAGCACGCCAACAGAAGGGATCAATGAAGCGGCAGTTATCCATGGGGGAAATGCTCTCAAAGGCAAAGAAGGCATAAGATAAAAATTAATTTATTACTGACACAACTGAGGCATTCTTGAGTACTGGGATTAGAGTTGAGAAGTTAAGACAACCACAAGATGCTGTAGTGGTTATCCAAGTACATGAAAGTTAGGGGTTCTCCGAAAACCGTAAAAGAGTAGTTAGTGGGACGTAAAACAAATAACATTATTATTATTGAAAGTTAGGGGAGACTTGTCCATTGATCACATTCAGGAGCATTACATTCCTACTGAGAGGTAAACAGCAACAAGAGCTGAAGATGAGCATTCAAGATTTTTAAAAACGTTTTGTTCTTTGCAAGCTGGGAACTGTGTTTTTAATGTGTTGTTTCACCGTTTGGAAGCAAGGAACAGCCAGGAAGTGTATTTAGCTGCCAATGTGGTGCTTGATAAAGCTAGGGGTGCCACATGCTCACAGTGTTGTGGACACCCTGAACAAGTACGATATTCAATTTGACACCATTTTGAGCATAGTTACTGATTTGGTTCATTATATGGATGCATGTGTGAGTACCTTAAGTGGGCTGATTGGTAGCAGCCTTGATCATGAGCAATGCTGGGCTCACAAAGTCAATCTTGTAGGCCATATCTGGCAGTGCAACATCGATTAACTTGGCAGCTGCAAACCAAGGCAGCTTTCCCAAACACTAGACGAAGGAAACATGCATCTCAAAATTTTTTGCGCGAGATATGACAACAATGCAGGGAATATCAAACTGTTTCGAATACCTGCGCAGACAATGCGGAATACTTGGTTTGAGCTGTTGCCTACATTAATGAACATCTGAATGACATTGTTAACTTTATGGATAAGATGAGCGAAGATGACATTGTTGACTTTATGGATAAGATGAGCGAAGATGACATTGTTGACTTTAAGGATAAGATGAGCGAAGATGACATTGTTGACTTTATGGATAAGATGAGCGAAGAGAACAAGTGTTGCTGCATTTCTTAATAATATGAGTAGCAGTGAGCTAGCTGTCACAAGAGTTCAAGCTCAGTTTGTAGCAGACAACTGTCTTAGCTCAGAGTATTGAAGAGCATGCTGGATCTGTTAACTAGGGTAGTGTTTTCACCTAAGCCTAATGATTGCCTCAATGAAATATCACCAATTAACAGAGCCAACGCTGTCAACGCTCTAAAGACAACAGCTCGGAAGAGTTTGATGAAACTAAATTAGGACTGAGCTCGATAGCTGCAGTCGCTTAAGTGCGGCCAGTATCCAGTAATCGGGAGATGGTGGGTTCAAGCCCCACTGCCGGCAGCCCTGAAGATGGTTTTCCGTGGTTTCCCATTTTCACACCAGGCAAATGCCGGGGCTCTACCTTAATTAAGGCCAAAACCGCTTCCTTCCAATTCATAGGCCTTTCCTATCCCATTGTCCCCGTAATGAAAAAAAAAAAAAACAACTAAATTAGGTGATAATAGTCGACCCTTCAAGGGCTGTTTTTGAAGCCCTTGGAAACCAGTTTGCTCCGAAAAATGTATGCAACAAGATCCTAACTCTAGACGATGTACAGAAAGAACTGAGAAAATTGTCATATGCAGCATCAACTAGTCTGTAAGCATTCTTTCAGAAAATGCTATAAGAAGAAATGTAAGAGTCAGATACATCTCCATTGAATATTTTCCGTTTTTTGTGCTCCCTGAAAGAGGAATATCCCAAATTTATAACAGTAGCTCTATAAGTTGTGTTCTACCCTACGTCAAATGTGAATGCTGAGCGCTCTATCTCACATTATGGTGTGATGGTGAACAACCGTACAAGATGGCTGAAACCAGAGAACATTGAAATTTTCATGATGGATGCATTTTCCAAACAGGTAGTTAATCTCTACTTAAGATCTAGTTTATTTGTCGAGTGTATTTTCAATTAAAAGAACCTAATAAAGGGTACTTCTATTTACAACTTCTGGTTGTGATAGTACATATATCACACCTGATATAGATGTTGATTCCCATAGGGAATCTGAAATATTTGTCCTGAATGAGTAAATTTATAATACCAATATAAATGGTCCGTTATTGGACATTATAAATTTTCCAGCTAACTCATTCTTGGTTGCCAGCGTTTCGCCCTCGTGTGCTAGGGTGGGCTCATCAGTTGGTACCTAGCACACCTACCAATACGCTGGCTAGTGCATACCGTGGAGGCCACTGCATAGGCTAACTGGAGCCACCGGCAGTGCCAATGCACTAAGAGACTTTGTCTCATCACTAAAAAAAAAAAAAAAATTTATAATGTCCAATAACGGACCATTTATATTGGTATTATAAATTTACTCATTCAGGACAAATATTTCAGATTCCCTATGGGAATCAACATCTATATCATCTGATGGCCAAGCAGGCATCAATTTTTAGTGATGAGACAAAGTCTCTTAGTGCATTGGCACTGCCGGTGGCTCCAGTTAGCCTACGCAGTGGCCTCCACGGTATGCACTAGCCAGCGTATTGGTAGGTGTGCTAGGTACCAACTGATGAGCCCACCCTAGCACACGAGGGCGAAACGCTGGCAACCAAGAATGAGTTAGCTGGAAAATTTATAATGTCCAATAACGGACCATTTATATTGGTATTATATATCACACCCCCGAATTATATGTAGAAGTTAGAGATATTATTGTCAGTATTCGATTTATTATTATTATTATTATTATTATTATTATTATTATTATTATTATTATTATTATTATTATCATCATCATTATTATTATCAGTATTTCATTTATATATTTTGCCATTTATATTGGTAAACTGGAAGATATCCACATATGTAGGTATGAGTAATTTGTTTTGCACGAGTGGGATAACATTGCTTTAATAACTCTGGTAATTTGAATGAGTCATATGGCTACCCCAGTGTTTGTTGTGATGTACTTGTGTCGGGAAATTCATGAGTCATGTATATATCCCAGCCTGATGGGCTTGTTGTTGTATTAGGAAAATTTGGTGACTCATGGAATATACCCCACAGTTTGTTATTGTCTTGGGAGGAAGAAGTAGTTCAGGGCTTGGGCTTGAGAAGAGGACCACCCATGATTGGCTGGCAAGCACCAATCCAGACATATCATCTGAGAGGAGGGGGATGTTGATGTCTATAAAGGTTGATCATACGGCGGCAACCGAAAACAGTGTAAGGGAGATTGTAGAGGTGATTGTAAAGGAACGAGAAGGAAGATAACTACAACCAGTGACATTGTATAAGAGAACTACAACTGACGCACTGTACGGGAAGGAAGTAGTGCTGATACACGGTACTGGAGTGACACGGCAGCAATGGACTGGACTTCAAACGTTCATGGAGCGTAGTCTTGTTATGTTCGTGGAAAGTGGCTGATTGTGGAGAGTGCTTGTGCATTAAGTATTGTAGCACTTGTGGGGGCCTAGCATTATATGTTGGTGAAAGCTATCTCAGACTTTCCATAATTTATGTTGAGGATCGACAGACGGGTGTATATATCTTTACAACAAGTGTTAAAATATGTGAACACAGTAGTACAAGGTACAGTATCTGTGTGATGTGATAACTGCCGATTATGAGAATCGGTAAGTCGAATTGATAAAGAGACAGTGAAGGGTATTTATCTTCATACATGTACATTGTTCATCGGACCATCTACAAATGGTAGCTTAGTTCTCGCTTTCGTTTTCCCATGATTTTCATTATTGTTGTTGTTGTACATATGGAGTCTTCCAGCAATATTTTATGTGTGTATTATATGCATAATGTTGTATGTTGATGAGGTGCTCATGCACGGAATTTGTTAAGAATATAGTTAGCTATTTTAGAATCAGTGTTATTGATGAACCTAGGTGCAGTTTCTACCTAATTAGTCGTTTTCAGGAGGTTAGGTAAGGCCAGCAGCAGATGTACCAGTACGCAGCATTATGTACACGCCCTGGGATATAAAGTTTATCATGCTCTTATCTAAATTCGAGGGATCCATTCTGGTGAACTCTGGCGCCCATACTACGGACATTTCGGTTAATTATGCTTATTAATTTTATTAAGTTTTTGAGTAATTTTATTTACATATTTTTATTCATATTTATATCAGTATTCATCAAAAAAGGTTACATGGTTATCTCTTTCTGACAAGTTTGCGAAGATATTCCAAACAACATGGCTACAAATCGAATTGCATAACACAACAACCGTAACAAATAAGAATTTCTATGTAAATATGTGTACATAATGTGTTAAAAGTTCAATAAGTAAATGTTCATTATTGTTTTCATCTGTAACAGGTATACTACTGGTTAACAAGTAATTACAGAGAAATCACATTATTTGCTTGTTGTTTGAAGGGGCCTAACATCTAGGTCATCCGCCCATCACATTATTTTAAAATGAATTTTACTATTAAAAAAATAAAACAACTTTCATGGATCTTTATCAAACATAATTGCTTATATACTCTACCAATTTTAAAACTATTTACATGAATAAAATTGAACAAGTATCTACTTACTTATATGGCAAGAGGAATTTATGTCTGTATGTCATGAGGCAATCCAGAGCCATCTTTTGAACATTAGGATTCTTGTGAGTCAAGAGATCATGATATATCTTATTTACTTGTGGTTCTTTATACAAGGATTTAGGTGTCCGAAGCTTAGCAAAGACACCTAAATGAGCCAGCAGAGATCTGAAAGAAAAGAAGAAGAAGAAAAATACATGAACAATCTTCTAAACAAGGAACAGGCAATCAAATTATGAACAGCACTCTTCCAAAGTAAACACTCAAAACCCATGAGTACAGCACTTCAAGTGGTAGGAGAAATCATTTTACAAAAGGCACCTCCACAATGACACTGACATAAAAAGCCAATCTTCATTTTACATAAGACTGCAGTGCCAGAGAAAAGACATACTAGACTATAACAATGTTTTACACTGACTGACAGAGCAAATGCAACACCAAGAAGGAGTGGTCAGAACTTTATGCCAATTGCAGGGTAGACTGACGTCACTGAGGTATGCTCATGATGTGAAATGCGCCGCTGTGCTGCGCACGTAGCGAACGATAAATGGGACACGGCGTTGGCGAATGGCCAACTTCGTACCGTGATTTCTCAGCCGACAGTCATTGTAGAACGTGTTGTCGTGTGCCACAGGACACGTGTATAGCTAAGAATGCCAGGCCGCCGTCAACGGAGGCATTTCCAGCAGACAGACGACTTTACGAGGGGTATGGTGATCGGGCTGAGAAGGGCAGGTTGGTCGCTTCGTCAAATCGCAGCCGATACCCATAGGGATGTGTCCACGGTGCAGCGCCTGTGGCGAAGATGGTTGGCGCAGGGACATGTGGCACGTGCGAGGGGTCCAGGCGCAGCCCGAGTGACGTCAGCACGCGAGGATCGGCGCATCCACCGCCAAGCGGTGGCAGCCCCGCACGCCACGTCAACCGCCATTCTTCAGCATGTGCAAGACACCCTGGCTGTTCCAATATCGATCAGAACAATTTCCCGTCGATTGGTTGAAGGAGGCGTGCACTCCCGGCGTCCGCTCAGAAGACTACCATTGACTCCACAGCATAGACTTGCACGCCTGGCATGGTGCCGTGCTAGAGCGACTTGGATGAGGGAATGGCGGAACGTCGTGTTCTCCGATGAGTCACGCTTCTGTTCTGTCAGTGATAGTCACAGCAGACGAGTGTGGCGTCGGCGTGGAGAAAGGTCAAATCTGGCAGTAACTGTGGAGCGCCCTACCGCTAGACAACGCGGCATCATGGTTTGGGGCGCTATTGCGTATGATTCCACGTCACCTCTAGTGCGTATTCAAGGCACGTTAAATGCCCACCGCTACGTGCAGCATGTGCTGCGGCCGGTGGCACTCCCGTACCATCAGGGGCTGCCCAATGCTCTGTTTCAGCAGGATAATGCCCGCCCACACACTGCTCGCATCTCCCAACAGGCTCTACGAGGTGTACAGATGCTTCCGTGGCCAGCGTACTCTCCGGATCTCTCACCAATCGAACACGTGTGGGATCTCATTGGACGCCGTTTGCAAACTCTGCCCCAGCCTCGTACGGACGACCAACTGTGGCAAATGGTTGACAGAGAATGGAGAACCATCCCTCAGGACACCATCCGCACTCTTATTGACTCTGTACCTCGACGTGTTTCTGCGTGCATCGCCGCTCGCGGTGGTCCTACATCCTACTGAGTTGATGCCGTGCGCATTGTGTAACCTACATATCGGTTTGAAATAAACATCAATTATTCGTCTGTGCCGTCTCTGTTTTTTCCCCAACTTTCATCCCTTTCGAACCACTCCTTCTTGGTGTTGCATTTGCTCTGTCAGTCAGTGTACATAAAAATTATCATCATCATCCTCATCATCATTTCCCTTTATCCAGCTGTAGCCAGGTAGGGGCAAATATGCTTCCTCTCCATTTTCTTCGGTCTTTCCACCACTCCTCCTCCAACACTGTGTACCAGTCCAGGTTTCTTCCTATAATACTGCGTTGGATTGTGTCCGTCCATCTCAATCGTGGTCGACCACGGCCTCTCCTTCCTTGCATTTGCATTTCCATCACCTTTTTTGGCATTCTTTCATCACTCATTCGCTTTACGTGCCCAAACCATCTTAGTCGGCTCTTCTCAATTCTATCATTCATTTTTTCCACTCCAATTTCTTCCCAGATTTTCTCATTCCTTATTTTGTCTCTTCTACTCTTCTGTAACATACTCCTCAAGAACTTCATTTCGGCTGCCTGTATTCGACTCTCATCCTTCTTTGTCACTGTCCAAGTTTCTGCTCCATAAGTAGTTATGGGTACGTAATACATCTTGTACATAGTTTCCTTTGCTTCCATTGGCACATCTTTGTCCCATAACATGTTTCTTACACTATGATAGAAACAGCTTCCAGCTTGAATCCTCTTACTAATTTCAGCATCCAGTCGGGCATTCTCCATTAATTCACTCCCCAGGTATTTAAATGTTTCCACTACTTCCAGGGGCTTGTCTGCAAGTCTAATCTGACCTTTCCCTTCTTTCTCCCCTCCAGTCATAACAAGGGTTTTACTCTTTTCTACACTTTTCAACCCACATTCTTCTATTTTCCCATTCACCACATCCAACTGTTCTTGAACCTTCCTGTCATCTTCTCCCCAAATCACAATATCATCTGCAAATAACAGCATGTTCATTTCTCTTCCTCCATATTCTACTTTTGCTGTTCTCATAATGTCATCCATTACTATGGTAAACAGGATTGGTGATAGAACACTTCCCTGCCTCAGCCCACTTGTTATTTTGAACCAACTTGTCCTGCCAACTTGTTTTTGCATGCAACTACAACATTCCTTGTACATTGCCATGATCATTTTTATTAATCCCTGTCCAATTCCTTTTTGCACCAGACTGTCCCAAACTTTAGTCTTGGGAACACTGTCATATGCCTTTTCAATGTCGATGAATGTCATCACCATATCATTCCCGTACTCCCATTGCTTTTCCATTAGCTGTCTCATAATGAAAATGGGCTCTATTGTTGACCTTCCACTTCTGAAACCAAACTGATTTTCCAGTAGTATCTGATTCTCAACCTTCAACCTTATCCTACTTTCCAGTATCCTCTCCATTATCTTAGCAACATGGGATATTATAGTAATTCCCTTTTGTTCTTCAAAACTCTCTTATTGCCTTTCTTGAAAATTGGGATGATTATTCCTTTTTGCCAATCATCAGGGACCTCCTTTTTCTCCCAGACAATCCTGAGAACTCGACATGTCCACTGCAGGCCTACAGCTCCAGCTGCTTTTATCATCTCCACTGAAATTTCATCTATTCCAGCAGTTTTTCCATTCTTCATCTTTCTTACTGCCATTTCAATTTCATTCATTGTAATTTCTTTATCCATTTCTTCATCGACTAATTGCCTTTCCTGGTCGTCCATTGAATGACTGTCATCAGTTCTTATGTTCAGCAACTTCTGAAAATACTCTCTCCATCTGTTCCTTATTTCTTCTGGCTTTGTTAATATTATGCCGCCCTCAGCCTTCACAAATCTGGTGTTTACTTGCTCTCTCTTTTTGTTTCTTAAGATACTACTACTACTACTACTACTACTACTACTACTACTACTCCCCCTCCTGCTGCTGCTGCTGCTGCTGCTGCTGCTGTAGCATACAGTTGTCTAAGAAAGATCCTCGTGAGGAGCTGATGTCCAATTCTATATACATGTTTTCCAGGCTTGTAGGCCATGGTCCAGAAGGGAAGAAGTCTCCCAACGCTTCACCCAAGACTGCGTTTGGCATTCTCAAGGCACACGGTGAAGAACATTCACGAGCCAACTACTAAAATCCAGGACGTACTCAGTTCCGCAGAGAATCCACATACATTCCTTGGCAGTCTACGGCATCCTCCGCAACTGTGGTCATGTTTACATAGGCAGAACGCAGAGGTGCAGAGCCTTCGGAATCAAGGAACATAACCGACACAGCCCCCTAGGACAGACAGAGACACTATCTCTTTGACGGCCATGACATACAGTACAAGGATACACACATACGGCTTACCACAGTACACTACCATGCCCGGCTGCATCGGGAAGTGATAGAAATATTCTAACACACTAACAACATCAACCAGAAAGATGCAGCAGACCATGTTAACAAAGCCCAAATTCTAGTACCGAGGAACAGTGAAATAAAAACACTGAGAGCACTCCACCAAATGATACGTGCAGCACTCATGGTATAAATAGGAGAGATGGGAGAGCTCAGCCTCAATCCACTGACATTTGGAGGGAGTGGACCCCTTGAGAATGGTGAACACAATCTCTTCACCTCCTCCTGAAGTTTCTCCCCTTTCTGACAATTTCAAATTTAATCATAACACACACAACAAAAAGCTCTATAAAATTCAGCCAATACTTGATCAACTACAATCAAGATTTTATTCCGAATACACTCTCCTGACCAAAACATCAGTGTCGACAAGTACCTCCTTCCATGGAAAGGATGATTGGAAAATTTATTCCATCTAAAAGAAGCAGATTTGGCATGAAATTCTATAAACTTCATGAAAGTGGGTCAGGTTACCTATGGAATTTTGTACTTGATACTGGCAAGAAGATAGTGCATGGACAAAAATATCCTGGTGAGAAAATTTTGTTCGGAATTGTACTTGAACTAACTCACAATTTTTTAGATAAAGAGTATTGTCTCTACCTTGACATTGGTCTTCTAGTCCACGACTAGTTAACACATTGTGTAGCAGAAATACTGATGTGGGGACTATGAGGATTAACAGAAAGGAATTTCCAGACACAGTGAAGAAGGCCAGACTGCAGAAGAGGGAAACAATTGCAGCTTTTCGTAAAAAGCATTTGATTATGGAATGGAAAGACAAAACAGATGTTACCTTAGTCAGCACAATCCATGATGAAAGCATGAGCGATTTTCAGACAAGGAAAAGAGTAATCCATAAACCATTCCCTGTTCTAGATTACAACAAGAACATGGGAGGAGTAGATAAAAACGATGGCCAAGTTGCTAACTACAAACATGCCAAAGAACGCCTAAAAAATATAGCTGAATTTGAGCATTTCATCCATGTGTTACACCCTAAAGTTAAAACAAATTATAGCCAGGATTTCCTTCTTTTTTGTTTTAACTTAAAGGTATTCATGCACAAATTTGTCATCAGGTACAATAAATCACTTCATTTCCACCTTCCTCAAATTATTTCATTTTTTCAATTTTTTGTATCTTTGAAGCAATCATATCTTTGGTTCTAATTGAGGTACGGAATTCATTTTGGCCTAAGAACACTCAGTGGATCAGGTTCTTTCATTTCAGCTCTTAACTATTCAAACTGGTTCATTCTGAGCAAAGTTATGAGTGCACATTCAATTTGACATCTCATTTCTTCAACATTTTTTTCTCATTGAAGTAATCATATCTTTCGTTCTAATTGAGGTACGCAGTTTGTTTTGGTCTAAAAACACTCAGTGAATGAAGCGCGTTCTTTTGAGGTAATAACTACTTACATTGGTAGATTCTGAGAAAATTTATGAGTACATCTATCTCCATGACGGACATCTTTGAAGGACTTTTTAACAGTTCAGCGCGTAGTGTTGTTCCAATCGACGTTTAATTCAATTTCTTTGTGTGATGTATTTTCAGGTGTTTTGTTGACATAATACTACATTCTATTACAACAGCAGATCATGTGCTTTATTTCATTAACTCGAAACTTTGCAAATACATCCGTGAGTGTAGTAACGAATAGCACCATACTTTGTACATTGCGGGCGGAGCCAGCGGGAAAATGCTAGTATCTTGTGAATATGAAATTCCTATCTCTAGTCTTTTAAAGTGTTCTGTTTTTTTTATGAACATGAGTGTACATTAACTACATCAGCAAACAATAGAAAGAAGCAACATCAACTCCATATGAAATCTTTCCCTCACCGTTTTACTATAAGAATTTTAACATTTTAATGTTTTGTGGTGCAAAAACTGCACTACACGCATAGTTAACGTACACATATTCAGCTAAGTCAGCGATTGTAAGGACTTTTCAGGAATACTTCAATAGCTCTATCTAGTTCCTCACAAAGTGAGTTCTAGACATTCATACCTATCTTTCCATGCCCTCCTATTATGGGATTCTGACAGTTCAATACTTGGTAACTTTTGAACTTTGCAGAAGACAGCAACATCCTTCAATGTATTATACTTGTCTTTTAAACACAAGGAATTTGATGCCAGAGTGGAGAATTTGAAGTAAGCTACTTACTTAGAGGAAGCTTTCAAATTCATTTTCCCTGTTGAAGGAGGTAGCTTCTTTGACAATGCACGCTTGACTGCTGCAACCTCATTATCTTCTTCAGGTTCATCCACCTCCATGTCCTCAGTCTCACAGGCATTCAGCCTGATATTCCAAGAGTTGGCTACTTCATAATTTGTCTTGGCATATTCTTCCCTGAAAAAGGATAGAAAGCATGGTAAATTAATATATGCATGCTACTTAAACACTAAAGCCATTAAACACAATATCACAGAAATTAGGATTAAAATGTTGAATGTGTCATGGCAGATATCTGTTAGTACTAGTGAGTGTGTGCTCCCAGAAGAAGTATTTGTGCAGGTGAACTTCAAGCATGTGATATTTTAAAGTAAGGCAGTCCTTTTCACTACAGTGTGTGCTTAACATCAAGTGAACTCAAATCAAGAAGTGCTAAGTATTTTCGTCAAATAAGTAATATTTGTATGATGGGCAAAGCCAAGAAGATATCAGAGAGTACGGGAGCCCAGACTGGGGCAGGAGGTGGTGTGGCAAATGAGGCTTATGTAATTAATTTATCATAGTGCCGGAAGTGTCCAAGGACATGTTCGGCATGCTTGGTGCAGGTCATTCTATTTGACATTCATGGATGACCTGTGTGTCTGGATGCGACATGATGTGGTAGGGAGAAGGTGAAACCCAATGCCTGCAAGCTGTCTACTCCTGTTGACTAACATCGAGGGGTCTGCTCAAGGCTTAACGTCCCCATCCAATGGACAAATTGCTATCAACAGTAGCATATAGTTTCACGCCATATAAGCATTGAAGGAGAAGTTTGGAATTGAATCCGGCTTTTGGCACACAACCCAGTAATTAGAAATTTTATACCACCACTTCATCTACACTGGTGGTGAAAAGTTTTTCCATCAATGGGATTTGAACCGGCTAACAACGGTGCCAGACCACACAGACTTGACACCCTAATGATCATGGCCACCACTGGGCGAATAAATGAGGTGACCTTGGCAGACACTACTGTCCAGCAGGTAAAAGCAGTCCTTCAGTCTAAGGACATTCTATCAGCTATTGTGGAGGCAATAATAGAGTGTAAGCAATGAGTTTCATTCTGGATCCTTATTGACAAACTGATCACAATCAAAGGTAAGGAATACACATACACATAAGTTGATGTTTTAGTGCTTTCTTAATAATGGTACTAGTTTTGACCTCTTTTACTTAATGAGGTCATTTTCAGCCAAATATGCCATAATGGAAACAAAAGAGAGGGATTGTTTGTGTGTTTGGAATTCCTGAATTATCCGCTGAGAACACTGATGAAATAGCAGTCAGTCTGTTTAGGGAAACATTAAGCCTGGGAATTTCTGCACAGGATACAGGTAAATCTCACTTCCAAACATACAAACGACCTCCACAGTTCACCTCCAATCAACCACAAACATCTATACACACTTGAGCTAGCCATTCTTGGGCAGGCGGAGACATAAGCAATCAGATGTGCCGCATTTTATTTTTTATTTCATTCTTTTGTATTACAAGATGCTTCAAAAAAGTGCCTACTTTTAATGTTAATAGCCTTCATTCTCGTTCTAGGGCACTCTACTGCACATTCCACTTATGAAATCACGATCAGATATTCCGCTTACTTTTTAATCAAGAATTGTTAACATCATCACGCCAACAAAACAAACTCAATATTATTTTACTGGAACCCTCACTTATGTTTAACATACATTTAACAATTTATCTTCAGTCTACTGGAACTATACATTGTGCTCCATATCACCAAGTTTCTACTGACGCATTCAGCAAACTGTATATCAACACAGCTTCATCACGTCAAGAAGGACTCTACTACCAATTTTATTGAACCATCTCATGTGTTACATATTTTTAATTTTCATTCTTAACAGTATTCAAGTGTTGTGCTCGGAACATTCCAACATATTCTTCAACATTTTAATTGACTCATTTGGTATTCTGAATTATTTTAAATATGTTTTCGTCCTTGTCCTTTGTTCTTAATCTTAAAACTTTTCAGCTGATGATGTCTACAAGATAGATGGAACATGTTCCGTTATTTTTAAATGTTATTTAAATAATTAAATTTAAAATTTTAGTATTGTAAAGGTGGAACATTTGACCATGCCTTTTAAGCATGCGTACGACAATACAGGCTTTATAATGAAATATGTACGACAATACAGGCTTTATAATGAAATTCATTTTATTTAATTAGAAGACTTGACTGCTGCAAGGGTAGGCATTCTGAAGTCCATAATAAATAGGTTTGGTGTTAAGGTCAGGACTGTTCAAGGCGTACATTTGTTAAGGGAGATATCACGAGGTACTCTATAAGGACAATGGACGAACTGAGTAACTGCAAGTACTGTAGATGCACTAATGTTAACAATGTCAACAACTCTGCAATGTACTCTATTCTATTGTAATAATGTGTATGGTAGAAGCCAGGAGAACAACCACTGCAGGTGCGCCCGCGGTGAGATTGAAACTTTGGGACACGTTCTCAGCTACTATCCATTCGGCTCATTGCTTAGGAATACTAGCCATCACAAAATTCGTGGCCTTATCGCAAAAGACTTTCACGATAACAGGTGGGAAGTATACGAAGAAGTAAAATGCTTTCCCGGATTATTCATCCAAATTACGTGGTGCCACGAGCATCCTAATTAAATCACGTTGTAAAAGTCCTGCATTATCCATTCCTCGAAGAAACGATTTCCCGGATCGACCATCCAGAAATTTCAGTCCCATCAATGCTAAATCCTCGATCACACATTTTTCACGAAACTGTATCTCATGAAAAAAAGGCTACGGCATACTTATGGATCTCGGTGTTAACGCCCTGTCATTGTGATTATTAGAGCAAATACTGTAAGGAAAAAGCAATCGGCGGTGAACTTGCATAAGGGACCATCTTAGCATCACATTCGGGTGTTATTGTTTAGAGAATCTTCAGAAATCATAAAGCAAAGAGTGGCCACAACAATTGGAAGGAGACAGAGCGCATTTTAACAGCTCTACTTGCAAGACGGAACAAGTTTCGTCAAATGTTCATATTTGTAAAATGTCCACATTATGTCCAGGGTTAGACGTTTATATTTTTACTTTTTTCCACTGTATCGCCGAAGAGGTTTTCGGCACTTCCCTTAGGGCACTGTATAGTCACTAGGCTTTCAGGCAGGAATCGAAACTGCTCCTTCTTAGCACAAATCCAGTATTTTAATATAATCGTTTACAATTATGTCATCAAGACCAGAACAGATGTTACACCTTACATACATAAAGCCATGGGAGGTCTTTGGATTGCCTATTACTGTTTTGGTCCTAATATAAGACTGGGAAATTTCTGTTTTCGTGTTTAAATGTCATAAAAACCACGGTTGTTTTATTTGCGCACGCTACATTTAAAAAGTTTGTATCTTTTCCCACTCGTACTGACTTGTGCAGCGAGCGTGCTTTCCAGCTGAGCTCAAGGGCATGAATAACCATAATTTCTGAAGTTTTGATATTTTTTCTCTTTCCAATTTGATGGTGATTAGTAACAGGCAGAACTGAATATAATGCATTTGATAACTTTTGAGAATCAATCCTTATATTCTAAACCATATTTTCGAGATCATCAATTTAACCTTTATAAGTCGATGTAGGCCTAATTTACGCAATACAAGATTTCCAGAAACTGACTACGAACAATATACCGGTGACCAAATTACAATGGAATATTAAGAAAATAAGGGATTTTGCAATCATGTTGGGCACTTTTGTACCTAATGTGCTTTACTTTATTAGATTAGAGAATTAAAAACTGCTTGTGGTCGATTGTTGTTTACCTTGGCATTTTAGAATTTTCAAAGAATTTGGCTGATCAAAGCTGCTGAACTGAAAGAAGTTTTCACAGGAAACTGACGAAGTTTCCCTGGTAAAACTGAATATAAAGTAATGAGATGTTTGTTGTTACAAGTTGTTTTACGTCGCACCGACACAGATGGTCTTATGGCGACGATGGGACAGGAAAGGGCTAGGAGTGGGAAGGAATCAGCCGTGGCTTTAATTAAGGTACAGCCCCAGCATTTGCCTGGTGTGAAAATGGGAAACCACGGAAAACCATCTACAGGGCTGCCGACAGTGGGGTTCGAACCCACTATCTCCTGAATACTGGATACTGGTCGCACTTAAGCGACTGCAGCTATCGAGCTCGGTACGAGATGTTTTAACTCGCGTACCGGTAATTAATGTTTGAAACTGGTCCTGCAGTCTAACTTGCCTGCCTCTCATCCGGAGGGCCCAGGTTCGATTTCTGGCCAGGTCAGGCATTTTTACCTGGATATGAGGGCTTGTTCCAGGTCCACTCAGCCTACGTGAGTACCTTTAATTGAGCAGGTATCTAATGGTGAGATGGCAACTCCGGTCTAGAGAACCAGAAATAACGGCCGAGGGGATTCGTCACACTGGCCATGCATCACTTCGTAAACTGCAGGCCTTTGGGTTGAGCAGCGGTCGCTTGGTAGGAAAAGGCCCATTGGGGCTGTAGTTTGATTTGGTTTAGCAATGTTTGTTAGATTATAATTAAACATATTTCCTTTTTGTAATGTTTAGTCAAATTGTTGATGGTTTCATACATTCTCAGATTTTCCGTTTTCCCGTGTTGTACATTTTTCTCATGGACCCTCCAAATGGTGAATTGAGGGCCGGGCTGAGTGGCTCAGATGCTTCTGACACCAACGTGGCAGGTTCAATCCTGGCTCAGTCCAGTGGTATTTGAAGGTACTCAAATACGTCACCCTCGTATCGGTAGATTTACTGATATGTAAAAGAACTCATGTGGGCCAACATTCTGGCACCTCGGTGTCTCCGAAAACTGTAAAAGTAGTTAGTGGGACGTAAAGCAAATAGGATTATTTTATTATTAATTGTGAGTGTACTAACTGGGTCATCCTAGATTAAATTAGTTCAATAAAACCGTCAGTGTTTTATCTGAAAAAAAAAAAGAGTGGTATCAAAAGACTGAATAGACCCCATGTGCGACACATCATTGTAATCAGTGCTTCAGCAGCCCAGATACTAAAGATTTCAACCTCCAACAGGAGCATCCCAGAGCGTCTGGGCACGGTGAGTGCACACATATAAATCTTTACATTTCCACTTGTAGTAATTTACTGCATGCCCACGGAGACCAGAAGCCTCACGAAAATGGAGGCCAGCTAAATGCACTCTTCAAGATGATGATAATGGGTTTTTTTCCTCTCTCAGACCCTCCGGATAAGTCCGGCGAGACCCCAATCCGCTACCTGGGATGCATGGTGATGGTGGTGGTGGTGATGATGATGATGAAGGTGGAATAAGACCAGAAGATGATGATGGAGAAGATGGAAGAGGAGGAGATGATGATCAGGAAGAAGATCGAAGAAGGCTAGGAGATGATTGAGATGATTGTGATGATGATGATGGTCGTGGTTGTGGAAGAAAGTCAGAACAAGATAGAATAAAACCAGAAGATAATGGAGAAGAAGATGGAAGCCAGATGGTGAAAGATCGAGGGGAGCCTCCACAAGATAAAACATATTCTGCAGATCAGCACTCAGTCCCGAAGACCTTGTCCAAATGAATGCAAGTTCTGTTCTAAAAGGGGAGGCAAACACAAAGTTCTCTACTGAAGGATCACCATGGAGTTTTGAGGGAAACTGGAGTCGTGACTGCTGAATGGAAGTGTAGAGGGACTGGGATCATCATCTTGCCCTATTCCCCTTGGCATACAGGTTTGCAGCGCACAAGCCATGGGATGCACACCACCAAGGACAATGTTTGGAAGAGAACTGAGACTCCTGGAGGATTTAGCATTTAGCCGACCTGGGGACCATCCTGCCCCAACCAACCAGTAGAATCTGGTAAGGAAACTGGAGGAGGTACACGCCACTATCCAGAAGAGATTGATGATGGGAATGAAGGCACGATATGATCAATGAGTGGATGCTACCAGACATCATGAAAATGACCTAGTCTACATAAATATAAAATAACATGTCCTGACTGACTGATTCATCATCACCAAACCAAAACTACTAGACATAAAGAAATGAAATTTTGGGGATACATTTATATTAGAGGGTAGGTGCTCACTAAGGGAGGATTTCTGGATAGTCCATTGCTAAGGGGGTGAAAAGGGAGGATAAATTAATTAAAGAAGCATATCTATATCTCAAAAACTTAAATGTTTACAGACGTAAAAATTGGTATTTAGAATCTCCTTTAAAAATAAAGAAAAATGTATTTTTTTGTTTTTGGGAAAATCCCCTTAAGGGGGGTGAAAAAGATGAAAATGGGGTTGAATACCTGTTATAACGATACTTATATCACAAAAACTGTAGATGTTATAGACATTAAAATTGGTATTCGGAATCTCCTTTTAAAATAAAAAATGCGTAATTTTTGTTTTTGGAAAATCCAATTAATGGGGAGTGAACAGGAGTGACAAAGGGGGCAAATTTTTAAAAAGACAATATCTACAGTATATCTCGGAAACGTAAATTGTTACAGACGTGAAAATTGCTATTTTTAATCTCTTTTAAAAATAAATAAACATGTATTTTTATTTTCCGTAAAAACACGTATTTCTTTGCTTTTAGAAAATCCACTTCAGGGAGGGGGGGTGAAGGAATTGAAAAATTAGTTGAATTCTTCATATGGGGATAGTTATATCTCAAAAACTACAGCTGTCGCAGACGTGAAAATTGGTATTTGGAATCTCCTTTAAAAATAAACGTGTATTCTTTGTTTTTGGAAAATCCACTTAAGGGGCTGAAAGAATCGAAAAATTCTTGAATTATTTATCTGATGTTAGATATTACAGACATGAAAATTGGTATTTGGAATCTCCTTTATAAATAGAGAAACACGCATTTGGAGGGGGGAAATCAACTTAATGAGGGTGGAGGTGATAAAGGAGTTGAATTTCTATTATTAGGATAGTGAAATCTCAAAAACTAAAGATGTTATAGACATGAAAATTGGTATTTAGAATCTCCTTTAAAATAAAGAAACACGTACAGTAGAAGTCCGCTATAGCGAGTACGGCATATAACGAGAACTCCGTTATAGCGGCAACATTTTTCTGTCCCTTCAAAATTCCTATATTAAACTGTGTATCGTCCTTTGGTTACAGTGAGAACCCTATCACAGGCGCATCCGTTATTACGAGCGATTAAGAGCGCGCGATTTTTCCGTTACCGATATTTATGCACCCCAGCGATGATATTGCATGCGATCGATTACCTTCGGCATCGTTTCCTCGCCATGTGCACTAGCGATTTCTCTCGTCGACATTCGAAGGCGATGTCGGAGTCGATTAGTAATATCCGTCGACAGTTGCTCCGTAAAGAAAATTTGAAATGAAAGAGAACATATTTTCGTAATAAATGCGTAAATAACGTGTCCGATAACGGTTGTTAACTCGTTAAAATTAAGGCTGACTAAGCGACCGCTTAATTTTGAGGCTAAATACTGCAATTAAGTAAGAATGGGATACACCTTGAGATATGGCAGAGTGCTTAATTGATTTCAGAGGTTGGTTTATATTTTGTCGCGTCTGGTTAAATTACGGAAAGGCTAATATGAAAATTTATAACGAGAAAGGTATAGTTTCTCTACTGGTGCTTGAAGTGTGTTTTCATCATAGTATAGTACGGTTAAGTTAGGATACGTGACGCTGTTTGAATAAGAAAACTGAAACGTTTGCAACAAAATGCTATCGATCATCTTCAGTACTGTATAGTTTTCTCACTTTGTGCATTTGCGAGCTCTCTCGTTGACATTCAAAGGCGATGTTGGAGTTTATTAGTAATACCCACTGACTGATGTTCTCTAAAGAAAATTCGAAATGAAAGTGAAAAACACGTTTTCGTAATAAATGCGTAAATAACTTGGCTGATAGCAGTTGTTAACTCGTTAAAAATAAAGACTGAAGTAAACGATATCTTAATTTTAATGTTATATACGGAAATTAAGTAAGAATGTGATACACCTCAAGATATGGCAGAGTACATCACTGATTTCAGAGGATATTTCATACCTTCTCGCGTCTAGTTACGGCTATTTACATGTAAAATTTTCGCGAGGAGGTTATTTCTCTACATGCGTTTCAAATATGTTTTCATGATAGGCTACATATACAGTTAGGTTAGGTGACGCTCTTTGAAGAAGAAAGCTGAGGTGTTTGCCACAGAAATCTCTGTAGAGATACCGTATTTCTCCGAATCCAAGACTGTTTTTTCTCAGAATCTCATGCGAAAACTCAAGGGTTGTTGCATTCGCGGCCTAACAGTAATTTAATGGATACCACTGGCAACAACCGCGGTAACCACGCTGCTTCTTTTCACACGGGCAAAGAACTCGTTGACAATAAACGACCGCCTCTTTACTACACATCGCTAGCCGCGACAACCGGTTGTACAGAGCCTGTGTGTTTCTCAAATCTGCAGAATGGCATCAAAACATGTGACCCTTCGAATTCTTAGAAAAACCATGGCTACTCAGTGGCAGAGTCATAACGCGTCTATTGTACTTGACGCTTAGTAAAATTAAGGTTTATAGACAGCAGGAATATTTTCGTGATGGATAGTCGTATTGTCAAGATACGTGGGAAAGGTATTGCCGGCAAATTTTCAACGGGTTCTAGTTGATATGATGCCAATTATAAGTTAATGTTTATTAAACACTCGGAAATGTAGAATAATTGTGCAGCCGCAAGAAAATACGGCATAGGCCTAACTAAAGCCAATATTTGGCGTTAGCGTGAACACAAAGAGCTAAAAAATGCTTACTGTATAAAAAATGCATTCAGTGGTCCGCAACAAGGACGCTTTAAAGAAGTCGAAGATGAAATTGTGAGGTATGTGCACGAAAAAGCAAGGGCGGAATGGCCATACCGTGATGCAATAAACTCGTTCGTTGACTTTCAACGTTCGAGATTAGGCCAATACATCGCTAGCCGCTGAATTCGGCCGAATCCGACAAGCGAGACGTGCGTGTAGCGGCAGCCAGTTATATCTGACGCTGCGTAAAAGTAACAGTTTTATAGACAGCAAGAATAATTTCCTGATGGATCGTTGTATTGTATTGCATGGAATAGGTATTGCCGAAAAGTTTTCAACGAGTTCTCTTCAGTATTATGATGCCAATGTTAAGTTAATGGTCCTTAAACCCGCGGAAATAATAATTGTCAGCCGCCAAAAATAAAGAAATACAGCGTGACGAAAGTCAATTTTCAGCGTCTAAAAATAGTCTAAAAATACGTAGGCCTACTGTACAACAAGGCATTCATATGATTTTACAAACTTCTTTTTGAGCCTGATTTAAATTTTTTGAAGGAAAAAGCGGGATTCATCTTGGATTCGGAGATACAAGGTACTATATTTTTTTCAGAATGAAATTAAACATACACTTTCACGTAGTATCGGATTACGAAACAAACAAGTAAGCCGTAGTGTGGATATCATCCTCGGAAACGCAAGTTTTGACAAACTGATTGCCGTTTCATACCGATTTTAAAGTGCATGAAGGGTTTGCCGACTTATACAAAAATCGGATATAACGACAATCCGTTATAGCAAGTAAATTTTTCGCCATTATGAATTCTCGCTATAACGGACTTTTACTGTTTTTTTTTTTTTTTTTTTGTTTGTTTGTTTTCGGAAAATCAATTTAAGGGGGAGGGAGTGAAAGTAAGTAAAGAGGGAGTTGAATTCTGTTTATGAGGATAAATATTTCTCAAAAACTGAAGAAGTTACAGACGTGAAAGCTGGTCATTTGCATCTCTTTAGAAATGAAGAAATACATATATTTTGTTTGTTTTCAGAAAAAGCACTTAAGGAGGTGAAAAGAATTGAAAAATTGAAGAAGCAGGTGAATTTTCAAAATAAGTACCAGTATATGTCGAAACTTAACATGTTACAGACGAGAAACTTGGATTTTTGAAAAGTCCTTTAAAAATACAGGAACATGTAACTTTTTTTTTTTCAGAAAAAGCACTTAACGGGGGTGAAAAGAAGTTAAACAAGAGTTGGATTATTTTTTATTAGGATACTTGTTTCTCAAAAACTGAAGATGTTACTGATGTAAAAACTGATATTTGGAATCACCTTTAAAAATGAAGAGAAGAGACCGGGCGAGTTCGCCATGCGGTTAGGGTCGCGCAGCTGTGAGCTTGCATCCGGGAGATAGTGGGTTCAAACGCCACTGTCAGCAGCCCTGAAGATGGTTTTCCGTGGCTTCCCATTTTCACACCAGGCAAATGCTGGGCCTTACCTTAATTAAGGCCACGACCGCTTCATTCCCATTCATAGGCCTTTCCTATCCCTTCGTCGCCATAAGACCTATCTGTGTCGGTGCGAAGTAAAACATAATAGCGAAAAAAATAAAATAAAGAAACATGCATTTTTGTTGTTTTTGGAAAATCCACTTTGTTGGAGGTGGGGGTGAATTCATTTTATGGGGTTACCTACATCTAAAAAACTGAAGGTGTTTCAGCGTGGAAATAGGTATTTGGACTCTCTTTCAAAAAGAAACATGTTCTTTTTCCGACTTAAGAGAAGACCATTTCTCATACGTGCAATTGTATGTTGCATGGTCATCTTAGCCCCAAAAGGCAATACCACAAACGTGGCATACAAAGAGTTTCTGGGGTAAATGAAACTCAATATTTCAGCAAGTTTTTATGTTTTAGGGATTTTCAGATAACTTCTTAGTACAGTACCGAGGAACGATTACTTTTAACAAATTACGAAATCCATGCGAGCAAAGCCACAGGTAACTGCGAGTATGACAATAATATAGCGTACCCTAAGAAAGAGAGGCTTTTCTCTTCCAAGTTCCAGAAGATGTGGGAAAGGCCTTACAGTGTTCTAAAGAGAATAAATTATATCATCTACCGCAAACAAAGGAGCCCAAGTTACAAGATGAAGGTGGTGCATCTGAACTGATTGGCAGCTTAGGGAGGAATAGACAAAGAAGATACCTGGGTGGAACGATCAGCTCTCAAAGGGGCAATGTTACATGGCCATCTGACCGTCAGCCATTCTGAAAGCACCCCCCCACCACCACCACCGATATTTTCTGGAAGGGATGGGTGAATCTGGCTGGAGAGCTCCAGTTAAACCGAGGGCATATGATGGCCTCTGTTTCTATTGTGGTTTTTGTTTGGTGTTTCTGTGGATTTTCTGGAAAGTAAAACTATGAATGCTCCTATTCTGCTGCTCCCCAAGGATACTAGAACTTTCATCACCAGATATATAAAAAGCAGGCTTGTCACGAACAGGCAGTTGTGAGTTGGTGCTGTTGTGTTGAGTACTGAGTAATCGGTTACAAGTCGTGAGCCAAGAGTGCAGTATGAGGAGCAGTCACGAGCATTGCTTGTGCAAGTTATCGATCTTGTCTGAACTTGAGCCAAGTATACAGCAGTCAGGCATTGTAATAGCCATTAAGTGGGTTCAAACCTATTTACATTGAAATGCTCTCTACAGTGACTAGTGCAAGCAAAGCAAGGTGAAATATGAGACCTGTCAAAGTTAGGAAGGATCACCGCACCAGGTAAAGACTGCCAGCCAGAGTCCCTCTGTGAGGGAAGAAACTTTAGTAAATAGCCAGAAGTTAGTAAAGTGTGGTTATCCATTGTCAAGTTTATTGTGTGTGTTCATGTACCAACTGGGTCATCCTTGATTAAATTAGTTCAATAAAATAGCCTGTTTCATCATAACAGTATCTATGTAAGTAACTGTGAGAGAACAAAAAATCGGGCAATGCAAGATCAAAACTTGCTGATCTCTAGAATACTTTACACAAGATATTTTAGTGCCAACCAAATATTCTCAGAAACAATACTTACTCAACAAAAGACAAGAAGAGAGGTGTTAAATCTCTATTTTTTGCTTCACACACTTCAGGGAACTCAGCAAGAGCATTCCAAAGGAGTATGCGATAGTTGATGTAATCAGGTTTGTCATCCATCTCATGAATAGTAGTATGCATATCTTGAAGAAATTCACCTAAAATTATACACAATCAAGTACAAACACCTGATGTATTTTACTTTCATACACTCACCAACATTATTCTAAACTGAACACATTTTCTACTAATATTATGTTTCAGCATCACCTGAAGAGACAAACTCCATATAAACAATATACTTTCTAGCCATGCCCATTTTTACACATATTGTTTTCTCTTCATTCCTGTCATGATTTTATTTTTTCTTTGTTTTCACTCATTTTCCATTATTCTTGATTTTATTTTTTCTAGACATTCTTATTTTCTGAATGGCTTTACTCTATCCTTTTGTCTAAGCAACTAAAGAGAAAACATCAAGACTTAAAAACAAATATGACAGGATGAATTACTATATATATACTGTCTAATGCCTAGAGGTGGTGATTTTTTGCAATAGCTAATTTCTGCAAAATGCCTATAACAGCTTGAAATTTCATTTTTCACAACAAGTAAACCACTTTTTAATGTGTTATGAAAATACAATAAAATGCGAAATTTGTACTTGATTCCAATATAAATACAATGAAAATACACTGACTGACAGAGCAAATGCAACACCAAGAAGGAGTGGTCAGAACTTTATGCCAATTGCAGGGTAGACTGACATCACTGAGGTATGCTCATGATGTGAAATGCGCCGCTGTGCTGCGCACGTAGCGAACGATAAATGGGACACGGCGTTGGCGAATGGCCCACTTCGTACCGTGATTTCTCAGCCGACAGTCATTGTAGAACGTGTTGTCGTGTGTCACAGGACACGTGTATAGCTAAGAATGCCAGGCCGCCGTCAACGGAGGCATTTCCAGCAGACAGACGACTTTACGAGGGGTATGGTGATCGGGCTGAGAAGGGCAGGTTGGTCACTTCGTCAAATCGCAGACGATACCCATAGGGATGTGTCCAAGGTGCAGCGCCTGTGGCGAAGATGGTTGGCGCAGGGACATGTGGCACGTGCGAGGGGTCCAGGCGCAGCCCGAGTGACGTCAGCACGCGAGGATCGGCGCATCCGCCGCCAAGCGGTGGAAGCCCCGCACGCCACGTCAACCGCCATTCTTCAGCATGTGCAAGACACCCTGGCTGTTCCAATATCGACCAGAACAATTTCCCGTCGATTGGTTGAAGGAGGCCTGCACTCCCGGCGTCCGCTCAGAAGACTACCATTGACTCCACAGCATAGACGTGCACGCCTGGCATGGTGCCGGGCTAGAGCGACTTGGATGAGGGAATGGCGGAACGTCATGTTCTCCGATGAGTCACGCTTCTGTTCTGTCAGTGATAGTCACCGCAGACGAGTGTGGCGTCGGCGTGGAGAAAGGTCAAATCCGGCAGTAACTGTGGAGCGCCCTACCGCTAGACAACGCGGCATCATGGTTTGGGGCGCTATTGCGTATGATTCCACGTCACCTCTAGTGCGTATTCAAGGCACGTTAAATGCCCACCGCTACGTGCAGCATGTGCTGCGGCCGGTGGCACTCCCGTACCTTCAGGGGCTGCCCACTGCTCTGTTTCAGCAGGATAATGCCCGCCCACACACTGCTCGCATCTCCCAACAGGCTCTACGAGGTGTACAGATGCTTCTGTGGCCAGCGTACTCTCCGGATCTCTCACCAATCGAACATGTGTGGGATCTCATTGGACGCCGTTTGCAAACTCTGCCCCAGCCTCGTACGGACGACCAACTGTGGCAAATGGTTGACAGAGAATGGAGAACCATCCCTCAGGACACCATCCGCACTCTTATTGACTCTGTACCTCGACGTGTTTCTGCGTGCATCGCCGCTTGCGGTGGTCCTACATCCTACTGAGTCGATGCCGTGCGCATTGTGTAACCTGCATATCGGTTTGAAATAAACATCAATTATTCGTCCGTGCCGTCTCTGTTTTTTCCCCAACTTTCATCCCTTTCGAACCACTCCTTCTTGGTGTTGCATTTGCTCTGTCAGTCAGTGTATATTTATGTTTGTTTTGTTTTTCCAGAAACTAAAACCAAGGAGTTTGTGCTCTCTTGGACAGCCTGCAATTGCTGTTAAGCTCAAATACCCCAGTCTGACCAAGCATTTCTGCAGTGTATTTGGGGTCCTACCAAGATTGTAGATGATAAAGAGATCTCTGTTAATACAGGTTAACTGAAAGTGATCGGAGGAAAAGATGTTTTATGATTCTCTTCAAAAGTGTCTCTGATTCGTGAATATGACGAAGAATCGAGGAATTCCTCTTCTAAGACAAATTCAAGCAATTACCATCTCGCCTAGGCACCTACCAAGACTGTAGAAGCTAAAGATATATCAGTAAATGTAAGTTAATTGAAAGTGGTGGTACAGTAGAAAAAGACGTTTTATGATATTTTTCAAAAGTGTCACCACCGGGCGAGTTCGCGATGCGGTTAGGAGCATGCAGCTGTGAGTTGCATCTGGGAGATAGTGGGTTCGAACCCCATTGTCGACAGCCCAGAAGATGGTTTTCCATGTTTTCCCATTTTCACACCAGTCAAATGTTGGGGTCGTACCTTAATTAAGGCCACGGCCTCTTCCTTCTCACTCCTGCCCTTTCCTGTCCCATCGTCACCATAAAACCTTTCTGTGTCGATGCGACGTACAACAAATTGTTAAAACAGTGTCACCGATTCATGAACATGACTTAAAGTATAGAGTCTATCATGACCCTCGTAATAGGGAATTCCTCTTCTAAGAAAAATTCAGCCAATTACTGTCTCACCCAGGTGCCTCACATAGTTTTGCTGACTGAATGCTGATGCTGTGTCATCTGCGTACCTTCATCATCATGATCATTTTAATGGAAAATAATAGAATTCATACATTTATCTGAAGTACTTTTTTTCTAAAAACATGTGATTATATATGAAAATATCCATCATTTTGAAAAAGCAGGATGATAATTTATTAATCCAAGACTGTCAACCCTCTTTGGAACGAACAAGAAACCAAAATAATAATAATAATAATAATAATAATAATAATAATAATAATAATAATAATAATAATAATAATAATAATAATAATGGTATTTGCTTTACATTCCACTAACTACCTTTAAGTTTTCAGAGACGCCGAGGTGCTGGAATTTAGTCCCGCAGGAGTTCTTTTACGTGCCAGTAAATCTACTGGCACGTGGCAGACGTATCTGAGTACCTTCAAATACTAACGGGCTGAGCTAGGATCAAGAATTAAGAAATCTTAGTCGAAGGTGTTCAACGATTTTGAGAACTTCCAGGGCCCACAATACGTTTTATTTCTCCCACTCAATAGGAGATAATATACACAAGGCTACCTGTAAAACATTTTGCTGCCCGAGTTTGAGCACACACTAGCAAATTATGGGATTTAAATAAATTGGTTTTATATCAAATGTTCTCAGCAGTGAACTACTGGTGGTTTTTTTTTTTAATATTTGCTTTACTTTGCACCAACACACATAGGTCCTATGATGATGAAGGGATAGTGTGAATACACTACCATGGTGTCCCCCATCTCCATTTTCCCCAACCTGAATTTTTATGGCATATTTTACTTACTGACACGCACTGTACCTACTAAATTCTTTTTTTCTTTTTTCTTTTCCAAGATAAATTTAAGAACAGAGAGGGTGAAATATAAAAGTTATCAACATAGACTGTGTGCCTCTTCTCAAGATATGGTTCAATAAATTACATGACTATAGCCTCACTCAACAACATTCTAGTAGTTTCTGCTTAGGCTGGTTTATTTCCTGTAAAAACAGAAAACCCAGACAGTAACCACTTTCAGACTCACAAAATTTTATAGATTTTTGTGCCAAATCAGGCCTTTTTTTGTGGACTGAATTGGATGTAACAATCTTCCCCTAAATTTTACTAGAATTTCATCTACTGCTATATTCTGCTCTGGATAGTAAACATCTCTGAAATTTTGTTGCAAATGGTTTACAATGGGTGCAATTTTTCTGAGCCTGTCATTTTCCACATAGGTTTTGTTGTTTATGAAATGTAGAAATTTAGAAAGGAATACAAATCTTTTGAGAGGCATGATTACAGAGAAAAAGGAAGTGAGTATCAACTTTTGGATGGACCAGTACTGTATGACTGTAAGATGTTTTTTCTTATTTGAGCCACAAGAATACAAAAAGCAAAATAACCCTTGATTTCATCTGATGTTGCAGAAAACCATCGGCTCATACTGGGTGAGGTAGGATTTTTTGAGAAAAACTGATCGGTAAAACGGTTTGTTTCGGTAGCAATTTCATCCCATAAAGAGTCGTGAACCATGTGTTGAAATAATAACTAAGGGGAGGAGGGTCAGGCGGGGAAGTTCCTGTTTATGGTGGGATTTATTTTAGAATGTCCTGTAAAACTGTGTTTGGATGGTTTATCATCTGTTTTACTCCCATTACAGCCATCTTCCTTCACATTCTTTATCTTTTTGATGGCAGGCTGGGCTTCATCATCACTGTCACATTTAAAGTCATCCTCACTTTCAGTCAAACGTTTTGTCATGCTGCTATCACTTTCACCGCTAGTAAACAAACCTGTATCACTTTCTGAAGCTATATCACTGCCACATTCACTCCCGCTATCCTGTAATATACGCTCAATTTCATTGCTTGTAATACGAGGTTTGCTATGACCAGCCATTTCTGCTGACTACCACACAGGGAATCACTCTACTTGGAGACCGATTACCTGTGGCATGGTGCAATCTACAAAGTTCATTCTAACTTCAAGAGAAAGAGCAGATTCTCAGCTTTCAAACGGTATACTGCATGTCATGCCATCTGTGGACAGAAACCTTGAAATAGTTGCAGAAGGCTGCCTCTACATAGACCACCTGCCAGGCATCTGCGTATGAATGGTCACAGCGCACGAGACCGCCTGGCAGGCGGCAAGGTATGCTAGTGAGTTAATACCATGTAGGTGTTACTAAGTGCAGCCAGTGAGATTTCCTGGAATTGTAACAGAACTAGCAAAAGTGGCTAGTAACAAACACCAACAATTATCCATAGTTAGGCCGATATTGTGTTCTGAATGGAAACGGAGTCATCTCACTGATGAATAGAAAGTTGTACAGATATGGATATTCCCAGAACAACTCAGATAATACCTCCCGGAAGGACAAAGCATCTAGGAGCAAATTGTGACTGGTACCACCAGTTCTTGCTGACAATGAGAAGGATGAGTCACGAATGGACAAATCATTTGTCACCAAGACCAAAAAAAAAAAAAAGAAGTCATCTGCTTCAGCTGGCTAGATATTGATGACTCTGTTCTTCGAAATGAAAGAACCTCTGCTGTTAACTAAGCTGCCAGCCGGTGCCACAATCAACACTCAACAGAAATTAGAATTGGACCATCAAGAATAGATAGTCAGATAAACTGTCACAAGATGTACTTATGCTCCTTCATAATGTCCCTTACATGCTTCCAAGACAACAATGGACACACTGTGCCATTTTTTGGACTATTATGGATCGCTCACCATAAAACACAGATCTTGCCCCTAGCAACCATCATGTCTTTGGTCCATTGAAGACCCTGAAGGCTAAGCGTTTTATCACAATCAGCAGTTTGTGGTGCTAAGGAGGAGGAGCTCAGTAAGTAATAGTATCCTTCTTTTTAGAGGGTATAGAGAAACTCGCTCAGTGCTGGGATACATGCCTGAATGGTGGAGGTGATTATCAGTAGAGCCCGGAAGTTACGCAAAATGCCTTTTTTATCTGGGTGTATATATCGAAGTGTCACATAGAGACAAACATGTTTCCGTACGTTTGGGAACGGTAGGACCCGTTATTATTTTGCCTATTTTGGCCTACGTAGCCTATTTGATAACATAGCGCCTTTTTAAGTTGTTGTGGATATTTTCTGCTGTTATTTATGTATTAAAATTAATCAATAGAAAGAATATATAATTCCAATGTCCTGTATTAATAATACAGAAAAAAATTCATTTTAACTTAACAGATAAAAAATAACATTTACATAACTTACATGATATTTTCATATTACACAAATCTCTACTGAAAACTCCATGAGCTAAATGGTCAAGAGGGTTGCCAGACCTATCGTTAGTACATAAAATTAAGTGCTGGTGGTGGTTATTGTTTTAAGAGGAAGAATAATTTGGTAACGATTCTCTGATAACAATAATCAGAAGAAAAATGGAAGTGGTCCAATACTTCGAAAAATGAAAGTATCGGAAAAAGAAAGGGAAGAATCACGAAGAGCGTGAAAATGAAAGACTTCCTGGGCCTCGCAAATCTAATACCGCCGGGGTCGGAAAAGAACAAGAATTGACCAAGGGAGGTCAGACAGGAAAGGTAAGAGCGAGGAACCTGACACACGTGGAAGCAACACCAGACTCAGCTAGGCGAACCGTGGTCACCAACCTACACTTCAAGTTGAAAGGCCTTGGTCCCCCTTTTAAGACAGACAGGGGATACCGTTGACATTATTCTATCATCCCCACCGACAGAGGGATGTAGGATTCAGTACTAATTTGTGATGCAAATATATGTTACGTAGCTTACATTAACACGTATTTATTATTTTAGTGCCCAATTTTGTCATTAAAAATGCCTATTTCCTAAATGTTAAGTGCTTATTTGCCTGCCTATTTTAGCAAAAATAAATGCCTGAACTTCCAGGCTCTAGTCATCAGTATGCTGTTGTTGTGATACAGTGTATATTTTCCAATATGTACAAGTATTTGTTTCTAAACAGCAGTCTGCATTTGAAATGAACAACCCTTAATACTCTCCATATACCCATACATTTACGTTCATCATGCTAGTGGCTTACCATCACACTAACATGTCGAAGATTTTTGGTGATGCATGGATGGGAAAGGCCTAGGGGTGGGAAGGAAGCAGCTATGGCTAGAGGCACCTGTTTCTTGCAAAGTGCAGAATCGCAAAATTTTTGCGAAATTTTACAAATTTGGCTCAAAAACAAGAAAGGATTTACTTTTAAGCAAACTCGTGAAATAATTTACGAAATTATTTGGAACTGCATCATTTGAAGTTTACGACGGAGATTCGAGGGGAGTTGTGGCAATAAAATCTGATAATGCCACAATCAACTTTATACTCTTTCAATATATATCGAAAGCTAAGGTATAGTATATCGATTATCGCTAAATTATCTTCCTGTGAAGCAAGAAATTTATTGTATTCATCGATCCTTAGTATTCAATTACGTGTAACGTGACTGTGTATTTCCTCTTGCCTGTTGAAAATCGCTGCTGATCGGAGCTTTTAATTTCCTATTTTGTGCTCAGTTTATTAAAATGGTTATGACAGTTTTTGATCGAGAAAAAGAATTTGTATCGGAAGGATTTTACGTGTTTGGCAGAAGTAGAAAGATACTGATGTGCAAATACTACAATGTGCAAATTGAGTGGCAGAGAAAGGACACGTACCTAAAACATATTAATAACAGAGTTTCACATAAGAACAAGGAAAAGGCGCTAATGACGACAGGCATCAGAAGACAAGCTAGTCTCACAGGCACTAGTTCAGCGGCAAAACGAGCGAAATACGATGAGGACGCATTCATTTTACCTACAACTTGAGCTTTTATGGAGGCAAATATTCCACTGGAAAATGTTGATCATCCGAAGCTAAGAGAGTGGATGGAGAAATATATACCAGGTTTGTGCAATACTATAATTTTTTTTTCCGAGGAAGATGTGAGATTATGTTTTTCTGATAACTTTGTATGGTTATGATAGTTTTCTTGTTTAATCATACTTAGGCCTAGATAATGCATGCTAGATCCCTCATTTACTTGCAATTATAAATCATTTAATTCATTCAAATGATGTTAAATAGCCCTCTAACATTATGCCTATTGATTTTTTTTTCTATTTGCTTTATGTCGTTCCGACACAGATAGGTCTTATGGTGACGATGGGATAGGAAAGGCCTAGGAATTGGAAGGAAGTGGCCGTGGCCTTAATTAAGGTACAGCCCCGGCATTTGTCTGGTGTGCAAATGGGAAACCACGGAAAACCATCTTCAGGGCTGCTGACAGTGGGGCTCGAGTCCACTATCTCCCGATTACTGGATACTGACTGCACTTAAGCGACTGCAGCGATCGAGCTCGGTATTGATTTTTTTTTTTTTTTTTTTTTTTAAGGTGCTGGAGACTTGCCCACATCTGGAAGACTGAGGGAAGGCTCTGTACCTCAAATCATCAAAGAGGAGGAGGAAAGATTAAAAGAAGCTGTGAAAGATGAGAGAGTTTCAATTCTTTGTGATGAAACTACTGATTTTAAAAGTGCAATGTGTATTTATGGTTCTGATAAAAGTGCTTAGTTGTGGTGATAGTACAGTTCAGAAGTTATTTGTAGGGTTTCTAGTTTCAGAAGGGTTGGTACACACGCAGTGCTGGGCTCATAAACTGAATTTGGTGGGCATTTTGTGGGCCGTGTAACTTAGTGCTTTGAACCAATGTGTTGTACAGGCAAAACACATCTTCCTTCATACACAAAAGAAAAAGCAAGCATACATTCAATTCCCAAAGCAGAAATATGAAGATGAACCCACTAAAACTAAACTCTTCCCTATTCCTGTGATCACCAGGTGGAACTCCTAGTTTAAAAGTGTTGAGTACCTTGGAGAATATCTTCACGATCTAGTAGACTTTGTTGAAACTTGAAGACGAGTGTTGCTGTGAACTATTCCAAAGCCTTGACTCCAAATGAAGTAACAAATATTCATTACCTAGCTATTTATCTTGTTGAGCATTGTTCAAAATGTTGTAACTTGCTGCTCACATTAGAGAATTCCAACAAGCCGTTAATTCATGTACTTAAGTCTAAGCTTTAGTGACCTTTCAAAGGGCTTTAAATTACTAGAGGACGCTTCTTTCTTTTTTTTTTTTTTTTTTTTTTTTTTTTTTTTTGACAACATCAGATAAACTTTCCCAACTACCAAAACAAATACAGACACAATTAACATCCTTGTTTCAATCTGTAGATAGAGCAAGCCTGAAAAAGCCGATCCAATTAATAAGGTTTGACACAGGAAAGTTTATCATTTCTTCTCTCGGTAAAATGTTTGATCCAAGAAGCATAATGGAAGGGGATTTAGAAAATGATGAACTCTCTCGTCTAATAAAGCAAATTCCCATCTTACGAGAACTTTCAACGTCAGAATACCTTGAACCATACACTGTGTTTAGGGATCTAGTTAGTAGTTCATGTAGAGCAGGTATAGATATTGTGATTGCCATTCTTCTTTCCCTGAAACCAGAATATGAGCATTTTGTGGAAGCTGCAGTGAAGGCTTTATGGATCCCAGTCAGTAATGTTGATAGTGAGAGGGCATACTCAACATATTGTAATGTAGTGTCTGACAGGAGAACAGCTCTGACTCCCAGTAATCTGGAACTCATGGTATCTCTGTCTCTCTCAGACTGATATGTAAATTATATACTTAGGCTAGGCCATACTTGTTAGTGACAGCTGATACAATTTTTTCAAACTTCCATGTTTTGATATAATGTGTAATACTGTATGTGTTTTAAGCAGAAGCATAACTCATGTATTTATATACTGATGCAAAAATACAATGTTATACTGAAAATATGCGATCAACTAAATTATTGGTTTACCTTCTATAGCTGAAAAGTGAAAATAAAATTAAGCAAAATTATTGACGAAATAAAATAAAAGTAGCTAAAAATATACTGAAATAACTGTTCAAAAATGACTAAATTAGTCAAAAATTTTCAACACAAAAAGGAGCCTCTAGCTATGGCCTTTATTAAGGTACAGCCACAGCATTTGCTTGGTGTTTTATATACATTTACAAAGTGAAATTTAGGAGTAAAATTATATTTTATAAGTAATGGACACTCTTACAAGAGATGGAGAAGATTTATATTCAAAAGCACTGGGTCAAATTATATTTTAAAAATAGGTAATCACAAAAAGAAATGGTCAACTTACAAGTCATTGTGGTAATGCTTGGGATAACATAACCTCCTTCCTTGGCCTGTTTTGCCGCAAGCACTAACCGATTACTGAATACTTCCCAGAAATCATCTATCTGCATGCCTCTAGCATGAGATACTATCAGCTTGATAGTAGGCTCCCAGAGAAGTTGAAAATTGATGTACAATACTCCCAGCAGGTACTGTAGCGGCATCTGGTCAGCCATTCAAAATAACTTAGTTAGCTTCATTGCATAAATATTTCAATATAGGAACAGATATAACTGGCTATGCTTTTATAAGAAACTAATCCCTAAAACATAGAAAACAAATCAATAGTATTACCTTCCTGTACTTCACAAGTTGAATTAAATCCATCTGAAGTGCTTCATACCCTAGTTTCTGGAGTTGGTTCAATTTGTCTCTATAATCACCAATTGTTGGTTCCACAATCTCTGCAGCCAAACAGATGCTTAAAAATGAAGACTGATCAGCATCCTCTGAATTAGATGAAACTGCAAGATCCTCAAAGAGAGAAAATATATGAGCAGTCACCAGACGTATCTGAAAAAAAGGAAAAAAAAAAAAACACATCAATAGTGATGGATGTTGCCATCGCAATACCAAAAACTCAGACTAGTTGAAAAACACAGTTTGTTGGACGCTTGGCTCCTACGTGCAAGATAGGGGAATTGAATCCTAGCACCGTTCGTTGATATATAAGAGTATAAAAACAAAAAATTCATATCATGAGACTTATTGGCACATATAAAAGACTAGTTATTTAGCAAGCTCATACCATACAGTATGAGAGGAACCTATGTATATCGCACACAGATCAAACAAGCATATTGAAAAAACATCAGCATACTGCTTCTTATCACATTTCTTAGTAGATGTACAATAGTGGATCCAGATGGTCGCATAACAAACTCAAACAAAGTAATTCCTGGTAGGGAGAAAGAAGTGATTACATATGCAATTGACTCTGTTTTTTATAATTTGCTTTTCGCTGTACCGACATGCACAGGTCTTATAGTGATGATGGGATAGAAGCAGGAAGGAAGCATCCATGGCCTTCATTAAGGTACAGCCCCAGCATTTGCCTGGTGTAAAAATGGGAAACCACAGAAAACCATCTTCAGGGCTGCCGACAGTGGGATTTGAACCCACTATCTCCCAAATGCAAGCTGACAGCCAAGTGCCCCAAACCACGCGGCCACTCGCTAAGCTAAATAATTGACATTTGTGATCCACATTGAAAGCAGTATAAGAAAAACACAGTAAATCATGCAGGGAATTTGAACTCACATAACAATGACCTCTAAGTGGATATGCCATCCATTATGCAACAGGCTCCATTGACAGAAACACAGCTTTTCAGTCACACAAGTGATGTATGTAAATCATTACATTCTAGATTTCTTGAAAACTATTTTCCGGGGACTCAACATATTAAATCTATCCATGGTTTTGCACGTGTGGAATTTTTTTCCAGTTTCATGTGAATTTTAACCTATAGTAGCTCACACCTGCTTTTCCATAACACACCGGCATGTTTCAGAGCTCCATGTGAACAGTACGTGAAGCTTGTCAGTATGACAGACGCTAGTGGAAGAGACATGTATGAGAGTCCCTCAAGCAGACTCATTAGAAATTTGAGGAAGTCCAGACACTGCGGCAGAGTCACCTTTCCTCACTCTTTGCCTTAGACACCGAGCAAGTAGGAGTGATCCTTCCATTTTGCCTCACATCCTTAAAGACATGCAAACAAACTGAATCTGTCGTATAAGCAGCATGTGTGATTTCTAAAACATTTCCAAAAGCAATAGTGGTGATTGAAAATCATATTGTAGTGTATATTACTGACAGTTACTAAATTCCATTCCTTACTGTGTAGTTTGTTTTCAGAAGATCTCAGAGGTTTTCACTACACTGATCCATACATTTTACCTAAAGTTTTTCTGACTCCGCATTGGCTATGTGAGCATCCTTGGCCACAAACCCGAAATGTTCTTTAAACACACAAAAATAAGCCTAATTTTCTGGCAAATTGTAAAGAGTGACAAAGAAAATGCATGAAAACTTATTTACAAAACTGAATTCTAAATCCTGTATATATGTTCCTTTCTTCTTTTTAATCCTCTTTAGCTTTGGCCGACTGTGGATCATGTTAATTCAATTTCAGCTGCTTCTGATATTTGATCCTCACCCAGTACTCCTTCATTCTTTCACTCTGTAATCTCTTCCTCTCTTCTGTCCACGGTGCTTGCATCCAGCATATCACTTCTTCTTAGAAACTCTTGGTGTTCTCGATTCTCAAACTTGTAAGTTTCCCTGCTGCTGACTTCTATTCCTTGTATTCCCATTTATTTCAGGTCCTTTTTCACCTCCTGACACCAGTACGCCATAGCCTGTTGGTTTAATGTTAAGAATTTAATTATGGTCCGTATTGAATCAAAATTTACAATGTTAATTAAGGATAAAGGGTTTCCACCTGTTCAATACATTGACATAGTGACTCAATTAAAATATCACATTTTTATTATTATCATTATGGTATGGGTTTCGGCATCTCCCATGCCATCATCAGCCAATGAAAATTTGCAAGGTATTATAGGTAATTATATGAAATATTTATGCAGTATGGGAACATATACCGAGCATGCTATCTAGTATTCTGAAATTTTACAATTATATATACATTAAAATATGTGTGATTAAAATACAAAGACCGCTTAATCTTTTAAGATGTTAGACACGTCATAAAACACAACACTTTCTTGTGTGTCAAACAGTTTTTTACAGCTAAAATATATGTGAATGGCCTTGAAGAGTACAAGGTGTTCACTTTAAAACTTTCTCTTCAGTCTTTATATACTATCTGACGTACTGAATTAAATACTGATTTCTAGAACATTGTTCTTTTTGTTTATGTGATTAGGGTGTTTAATCATTGTTCATAGTTATATGAATCAGTTCCACCTAGTATGTATTCCTGAAATTTCTATGATATGCAGATTTTTTGTTAGAATGTCACAGTTCTGTGTGTAGCTATTCTAAAATATATCATATGGTTTAAGCTTGAACTCTGCATTTTAGTGTTGTTCAAAAATTATTGTAAGGCTGAGGCCGTGCGTTGATAGATGAGATCTTGAAAATTTCAATATCAGGTGGATTTTGATAAGTTAATATCGATCTCGACCCAACACGGACCTAAAAACAGAGAACGAATTATGAATTTTACGTTAGAATTCCAAATTCAGAGAAGGCGCTTCTGAAAGGAAAAGAATATTAAAGTATGAAACTCACCTCTAACTCAAAATGGCCAAGCGTGGCATATGTGAGGAGCTGCAATGCAAAGTTTCAAGCGACAGCTTGCCTGCATCAGCTGTTAGGGAAGAGGGGAAGTTGCGGTAACAGGAGAATGTAGGTCAGGAGGGCGTGGATTCTGCTGGGGGTAGTAAGCCAGCGTATTGCGTATCATTTTATGGACTAATTGATTTTTAGGTATATTTAATTGATTTAACACCGAAATAAGTGTATCAAATAAAATTGTGGGTTTCTCGGACAGATCATTGAGATTGTAGTTAGGATTATAATACTGATCTAATGTGATAAAACATTGCTCCATCAAGTCTAATAGCAAACCTTTGTTCATTGTTTCAATGATGTCCAAATCATTATTATTGCCATGAAAATTATGTCTATATTCTTGTATATGCTGACCTATTGCTGAAAATCTCCTGTACTTAATAGCATTGACATGCTCGTTGTATCTAATATTAAATGATCTCCCTGTTTGTCCGATGTAAACACTGGAGCAGTCGTTACAGTGAAACCTGTTTACACCTGATCTATCAAAAGGGTTGGACGTATTGACCAATTTAGAATTGTGAAAAATATCAAGATTTCTGTTGTTAGTCCTGAAAGAAATTTAATATTTCTTTCTTTGAAAATATTTGTTAGTCGGAAGATGTCAGGGTTGAACGTGAAGTTTGCATAAGTTTTTGCCTTAGTTGTTTCTTTTTGTAACTTAGTCTTGGGTCGGTGTTTGAACTTGTAAATGATATGTTCTATAAAACTTTGGTTATAACTATTATGAGATGCAATACTGCATATAGTGTTAAGTTCTTTCTTTAGCTCTGTTTTTGACATAGGTACACTGAAAGCTCGATGTATTAGACTATTATAGGTAGCTCTTTAGTGGCTAGGAGGTTGTATGGAATCTTGCTTGATCGTCGTAGCTGTGTGTGTTGGTTTCCTGTAAATTTTATATTTAAAAGAAAATGGAAGTCTAGTAATGGTTAAATCTAAAAAATTTAGGGTCTTATTAGTTTCGGATTCTATTGTGAACTTGATACCTGTATCAATACAATTGAGGTGCGTTAGGGTGGAAGGTGCATCAGTAATACGCTGGTCCAAGATTATAAAAGTATCGTCTACAAATCTAGACCATAGGATTATACTGTCAAATATTTTGTCTTTTTCAATTTTTTTTATATTTTAAGAAGTCTAAGTATATATCAGCTAAAATGCCTGATGACGGTAAACCCATGGCCAATCCATCTTGTTTATATATATTACTTTATTGAACATAAAATAATTACTATTGGTTAGAAGCTTCAAAATGGGCATAAAATCTTCTATTTCTAGTTGGCTATGAGTACGCAGATTTTTTTAAACAATTGCTATGACTTTTTCGGGTTTAATATTTGCATACATATTAATGATATCGAATGAGTGCATTGTATGATATGGTTGTAATTTAAAGTTGTCCAGTTCTTTAATTAATTCTAAGGTATTTTTAATAGATTTGTTGGCTTGAAAAGTGTAATGCTTACTCAAAAATTGTTGAATAAATTGCGCCGTTTTATATAGAGGGCTTGGTCTGAAATTTACTATAGGGCATATAGGAACTCCGTTTTTATGTATTTATGGTTGCGCTTTTACAGTCGGCAGGCCAGGGTAGATATTAATGAGTTTGCTCTTTTCACTGTCGGTAAACAAACATGTAGAATTTTTAAGTATCTGTTTAAGTTGTTTTTGGATGGACTGAGTTGGGTCTTTATCTATAATTGTGAAGGTTTTATCTGTGAAGAGATTTTGTGTTTTAGCAATATAATACGCTTGGTCCAGTATAACGGTAGCGTTACCTTTATCTGCTTTAGTAATAATAATATTTGAATTTCTGATTTTATTTTTGAGTTGACAAATCTTTTTCCTGTCTGCAAGTTGCGATGTATTTATAATATTAGTCGGTGTACTGAAAACGTTATTTGTTTTTTAGCCTCGTACCTGATTTCATCTTGAGTATCTGTTGGCATTTTACTAATAGCTGCTTCTGTCTCAATGATTAACTTTCTAGCCATATTTGCTATGTTATAATTGGGCCAGTTATATTGAGGACCTTTGGAAAGAATTTCTATTTCCTTTTGGTCAAAGTCAGTTTTAGATAGATTCACGAATGGCTGGTGAAATTGGGCTAAGTTTCGAATTCGTGTGTTGTATGAGGTTGCGTTTCTGGATGGCTTGTTATTCGAGTTGGATTCATTAAGAAGAGCCTGAAATTTTCTATCTAATGTACTCTGTTTCTGGGAAAGTACACTGACTGACAGAGCAAATGCAACACCAAGGAGGAGTGGTTCGAAAGGGATGAAAGTTGGGGAAAAAACAGAGTCGGCACGGAAGAATAATTGATGTTTATTTCAAACCGATATGCAGGTTACACAATGCGCATGGCATCGACTCAGTAGGATGTAGGACCACCGCGAGCGGCGATGCACGCAGAAACACGTCGAGGTACAGAGTCAATAAGAGTGCGGATGGTATCCTGAGGGATGGTTCTCCATTCTCTGTCAACCATTTGGCACAGTTGGTCGTCCATACGAGGCTGGGGCAGAGTTTGCAAACGGCGTCCAATGAGATCCCACACGTGTTCGATTGGTGAGAGATCCGGAGAGTACGCTGGCCACGGAAGCATCTGTACACCTCGTAGAGCCTGTTGGGAGATGCGAGCAGTGTGTGGGCGGGCATTATCCTGCTGAAACAGAGCATTGGGCAGCCCCTGAAGGTACGGGAGTGCCACCGGCCGCAGCACATGCTGCACGTAGCGGTGGGCATTTAACGTGCCTTGAATACGCACTAGAGGTGACGTGGAATCATAAGCAATAGCGCCCCAAACCATGATGCCGCGTTGTCTAGCGGTAGGGCGCTCCACAGTTACTGCCGGATTTGACCTTTCTCCACGCCGACGCCACACTCGTCTGCGGTGACTATCACTGACAGAACAGAAGCGTGACTCATCGGAGAACACGACGTTCCACCATTCCCTCATCCAAGTCGCTCTAGCCCGGCACCATGCCAGGCGTGCACGTCTATGCTGTGGAGTCAATGGTAGTCTTCTGAGCGGACGCCGGGAGTGCAGGCCTCCTTCAACAAATCGACGGGAAATTGTTCTGGTCGATATTGGAACAGCCAGGGTGTCTTGCACATGCTGAAGAATGGCGGTTGACGTGGCGTGCGGGGCTGCCACCGCTTGGCGGCAGATGCGCCGATCCTCGCGTGCTGACGTCACTCGAGCTGCGCCTGGACCCCTCGCACGTGTCACATGTCCCTGCGCCAACCATCTTCGCCACAGGCGCTGCACCGTGGACACATCCCTATGGGTATCGGCTGCGATTTGACGAAGCGACCAACCTGCCCTTCTCAGCCCGATCACCATACCCCTCGTAAAGTCGTCTGTCTGCTGGAAATGCCTCCGTTGACGGCGGCCTGGCATTCTTAGCTATACACGTGTCCTGTGGCACACAACAACACGTTCTACAATGACTGTCGGCTGAGAAATCACGGTACGAAGTAGGCCATTCGCCAACGCCGAGTCCCATTTATCGTTCGCTACGTGCGCAGCACAGCGGCGCATTTCACATCATGAGCATACCTCAGTGACGTCAGTCTACCCTGCAATTGGCATAAAGTTCTGACCACTCCTTCTTGGTGTTGCATTTGCTCTGTCAGTCAGTGTATATTAGTCAACGTATTCTGAACTTTATCTTGAAAAATGTTCCATTGTGCAGCTGACAACAACTTGGTAACCTCGAGATGAGTTCCATACAAACGATTGTTCAGAAAAGATTTTTTCTTATGTAAAAATTAAGTTCCTTTTGGAGCCAATGTTTATTAGTTTTTTCCTGCACTTTTCTCTGATGTGTTAAAGTGTGCCTTTTGTTTTTTAAGAATTTTGGTGTCAATTTATTTATGATGCATTTTTTATTAAATTAATGTCCTTGCCCAATTTTCCTATTTTAATACGTACGCCCATATAATAATGAGCTTTATTTTTTGCCTGGTGGGCCAACTTATTTATTGTTAAGAATTTCATTATGGTCCGTATTGAATCGAAATTTACAATGTTAATTAAGGAGGGTTTCCACCTGTTCAATACACTGACATAGTGATTTAATTAAAATATCAAATTTTTATTATTATCATTATGGTACTGGTTTTGGCATCTCCCATGGCATCATCAGCCAATGAAAATTTGCAAGGTATTATAGGTAATTACATGAAATATTTATGCAGTATGGGAACATCTACAGAGCATGCTATCTAGTATTCTGAAATATATGTATATACACATTAAAATATGTGTGATTAAAATACAAAGACCGCTTAATCTTTTAAGATGTTAGACACGTCATAAAACTCAACACTTTCTTGTGTTTTTTTACACCTAAAATATATGTGAATGGCCTTGAAGAGTACAAGGTGTTCCTTTTAAAACTTTATTTCCAGTATACACTATCTGACGTATATATAATATAATATAATTGTAAAATTTCAGAATACTAGATAGCATGCTCTGTATATGTCCCCATACTGCATAAATATTTCATTTAATTACCTATAATACCTTGCAAATATTCGTTGGCTGACAATGGCATGGGAGATGCCAAAAACGGTACCATAATGATAATAAAAATGTGATATTTTAATTAAGTCACTATGTCAATGTATTGAACAGGTGGAAACCCTTTATCCTTAATTAACATTGTACAGCCTGCTGGTCTCAAAAATCCTTATGACTTGGTTGGTCAGTTTAGCTCTCTTCTTATGGATGGTGTCCAAGATCTTTTCCATCCTGAGGTACAATTCTTGGTTTCCTTTCTTTCTATATGAAACATCCTCTGTTCTTTCAGGTCCCATTATCTTCCTCAGAAATTTTCTCTCCACCAGTTCCTACTTCTTGACCAATCCTACTTTTGTTAGCTTCAGATATTCAGCTGAATATCAGGCTTCTGGAAGGATCACTGTCCGGTAATGTCCAAATTTTGCATTGATCGAGATCTTGTTGATCATACATGCATATACTTAACACTTATTCCACCTTGTCAATATATTTAACAGTTTATTGTCATTAACATCCGTACATGTTTCAAGAAGCTTCAATTGCTCTGTACTTCAGCGGCATAAATTATCAAAGTATTCTTGGGCTACTTACAAATAATCTCAAATATATATACACACACACACATATATACATGGAAAACATATATATTGTGACCGTACACAGGTCTCGGCTGACTGAATATGGGTCAGTGTGCTACTGGGGTTCGCTTTGTCGGCGGGCGCGTGTGGCCTTGGCCAGGTGATAGAGAACCAGTTTCTGACTTGAAAGGGGTAGCTGGCTGACTGAAAAAAAAAAAAATAAATAAAAGCGAACCATTACATCGATTTGTAATAAATGAAATATTTATAATATCTTTGGTGGCATGATATGCATCATTAGGAAGGTACACATGAATCATATTTGACTGAACTATGTTAATAATGTCACGTGTGAACTATAAAAATTAAAAACTGAATTTTGACTTGATTTCAACGGTATTTCAGCTAGAAATGATGGTGAAATTATGTAATCAAACCCCAGAAGAATTCAGTACTTGGGTTGACTTCACTTCTGACCACGAGTGCCACGCACGATATTTAAAGCAAGTCGTAAGAGTACAAGCTCTCACATACTGACATGTTCCTGGTCTACTATCTACAGTCACTTCGTGTACTTCGCTAGCGGATTTCAACGCAGAACTTCAGTGGAATACTATCACCAGAGATAGTGGACTCATTCCTGTGTTCAATGCTTTCTACAATTATACAAATCTACGACTTGAGTCAGTGCAGTAAACAGACGTCGAAATAGCAAATAAAATTTTTAAAGTACATGTTCTTTTCATCCTAAATTACATGTGTGCTCAGGATTTCTTTTAACACATTTGGTACAAGTTTCAGCAACCTCACTAGTGTAAACGTGGAAGAGGACCTCTACGTTATCATCGCCAGAAGAAGATGGAACTTCGTGCCATGGACTCCACGTATTTTATCATGAAGTTCTAAGCCCATGACCAGCGTCGGCAGCGGCGAAATACAGGGACTTTGGCCTTAGAATGGGTTATTGAGGACCCAGACTTCGAGATGTGAAGACAACTAAATAAGTCAAGTCGACTACATCTTATTTATATCTGTTCTATGTAGCTCTTTATTTCTACTCTTCATCTTTCCTTAGATTTGTTTTATAATATCTAGTTGATTTATTTTTACGACACTTCACTGGTTATTTCTAGAGGTATGATAGGACTTGTAGCTTAATTAGCATTCTTGCTTGATTCATGACCACGTGCTGACGAGTTTGATGATGATGGATCAGTTGAAATTATCCATGTGTTATCGGAACCATCCTTTCTTATTGTACGAATTTCATTATGATAGTGAGTTAATCTGTGTCCGATGAATTTATCGAGGTGATATTTTTCCAATATTTTTAACATTTTCAGGGAAATTGGACTTTTACTCGTACCTTATATTTACGATAGCGTGTCATCAGGATATTAATTCCGAATCGAGTGTGTGAATTTATTTAGAGTACATGCAATGTGGTATGTGATAACTAATGGATTAGTTAATCATCGAGACAAATTTAATGAGGATATGACTTGTTTTGGGACGATGACAGGTCCTTATAATTTTCATGACTACACATGAGTGATAATGGGTTATGATGAGTTAGGGTCGTCGTTATGATGTTGTACTGTACGTGTGATTTATGAAGAATTTGTACGTACGATATGAGTCTTTGTGAAATTGGAATTTTCACATGTTAATGTAGTGGTATTTTTATACATGATGTCGATCATGATATAATGAAAATATGGAATCTTCGAGATTTTACGAGGTGTAGTTAACATAATAATGTCTTCTGATGATAAGGACAAGTCCATGTTGATCGATGTGCTCCATAATTCAGGATAATATCCTTCTTCCAGAAGAGTAGAAGAGACAAAATAAGGAATGAGAAAATCCGGGAAGAAATTGGAGTGGAAAAAATGAATGATAGAATAGAGAAGAGCCGACTAAGATGGTTTGGGCGCATAAAGCGAATGAGCAACGAAAGAATGCCAAAAAAGGTGATGGAAATGCAAATTCAAGGAAGGAGAGGCCGTGGACGACCACGATTGAGATGGAAGGATACCATCCAACGCAGCATTATAGAAAGAAACCTGGACTGGGACACAGTGTTGGAAGAGGAGTGGTGGAAAGACCGAAGAAAGTGGAGAGGAACCATATTTGCCCCTACCCGGCTACAACTGGATAAAGGGAAATGATGATGATGATGATCCTAATAGTACTCATGAAAGTTGGTAATTCTAAGTTTAAGGTACATGTAAATTTACTGGAAGACCTCAGGTCTGGAGAATAGATCCTCAATTGCATATTCTAATAATGTTACAGTTCGGAACCAGGCATGCTCACTTTTCGATGTCTTATTTCGTACCCTTGTGGAGACTATCTTTTTAACATGTTGGAACGAGTTCATGGAAGAGCGGCGAGATTGATTAACACCCGATGATGATGTGTAAATATTGTAGATATTTCCTTCTTTGGTATTTTTCAGTAGCTAGTAGTAGATTTAGAGATTTTCTAGTGGTAAGACAGTCATTTTCTATGCATTTGTGTTGTGGTGATGTGTGACACTTTGATGATGTTAATTCGTTATGTGGGCAGGATTTCCACGTTGAGGATATATTTTTCCCTATTTATTGATTTTTCCGTAGGTTCATAGTGCTAATTTTTGTTTATATAATGACCAAGCGATAATAAGTTTTGTTATTAGTTCTCACGAGGACATAAGTGGGAAGACGTGAACAGATATACTTGACGTCTCGAATTAACTTTTAGGATGCAAAGGCAAATTCAAATTTTCATTTCAATGTTAACAAAATTTTTGATGAACAGAATTTCACTCAGATTGTGTCAAGGTAGTAAAATTAATTAATTAAACTTAGATATTTTTATTATACACTTTATTGAAATTAATGCATTTTTCCAGATTGTTCGAGGAATACTACGCAAGACCTCATTTTTTGTAAAAAAAAAATTAACTCGGCTTTAAATTACTAAATGAATGTTTTAAAACGAAGAAAAACAATGTTATATTCAAACACTCTGTTAGAATGGTAGGGAAATTAAGTTACGTGTACCATCCCATTTGTTTGTATTTTTTTGTCACATCAAGAGCAATAGTAATTAACGTAAAGTAGCGACCATTTTCATTATCATAGATGTCAGGATGGCTAATATTTAATTTTCATTGAATAAAAGTGTGATATGTTCTCTCTATTTAAAACATTCTTATTTTCCGAACCTTATGTCAATCCTGCCACTTTCATATTTTTTTAAAGTCAGCGGTCTTGTGAACTGAGCACCCCTGGGGTGTCTCTTGTTCACCGGCAGATCTAGTCGGGGACAATACATATGTACCTTAATTGCGGCCATGGGCGCTTCCTTCACATTCCTAGGCCTTTCCAATCCCATCATCAGCATAAGATCTATCCGTGTCGGTGTGACATAAAACAAATGGTAAGATGCATTGAAAACATTAATTAATAGCAGTTCTTTTTGTCTCGAATCATCTCCTTTACTTTCAAGTCCTTCTCGATCTTTCTACAGATCTAAAAACTGATGTGGCTGCTTGTCAAAACCCTTCCACAATAAGATAGTTGTCTAGCTTGCGTGGTTATCCATATCAATTATGGTCAAGGTCCTGATTTACTGTGTACGAGTTATCAAGAAAGACCAGAAAGTAAAGAAGATGGTTTGAGACAGAAAGAGCTGCTATTAATTAATGTTTTCAACACATCTTTATTGAATTATATAAATAATAACTCCATTACGATTTTTATTACATGTTTTTGTTTTTGAATTTTAATTATGGTTGTTTTTACAAGGTGACACACTTAGTGTTGTAAGTCAGTAAATGAACAGTTGAGACAGGAAGCTGTTAGTTTTAACTGTTTGACATATCATTTTATTTCTTTATAGACTTTGTAAGGTTAAGAAGAATACACGAATTGATTTGATGTTTGATCATATAAGGAGACGCAATTGAAGTTTTTGATCGTTTAATCAATTCTTTTAATAGTTTTATGGATATCTAAAATTATGTTAACGAAGCAAGGTTAGGGATTTGTGGTTATATGTAACAAGTCCAAGAATATTTTGGTTAATTTACGCTGTTGAGAGAGCAACTGAAGCTTCTCGAAACACATACGGATGTTAATGACAATAAACTGTAAAATGTACTGGCAAGGTGGAATAAGTATGTTAAACATATGAATGTATGATTAAGTTTTACAGACCTATTTAGTTAACCATTATGTTTAAAATAATTAAATCTTCTTGTTTTTCATAGTAGGTTTGTATGCCAAGTTCATCTTTTTTTCCATGCTTTGTCTTGAGATGCTTGATGGTCTTGGTGGTTCTTATCCTTGTTTCCCATAACTTCATCTGGAGGTGTGGTTTTTTTGTGTGTGTGTTTTCTGGGAATACCTGGCACTGCTTTTAGTTAAATTCCATTGTGAACTTTTGTGCATTCTGAGTTTTTCAGTGCTGAGCATTATCATTTGAGCTGTGTTCCTGTTTTTTTGTTATCCTGAGATGATCAAGATGATCTTGCAAAGGAAGTAATCAGAATTCAGGTGTGCAGCTTTCAGAACTTTGACATTTTGCATCTCCTTTTCCACGTTTTGAGATTACTATATGATCAATCTGGAGCTCTCCCAGGTTGGGGTTGAGAGACATTCATGTTTCCTTTTTTTCCCATGAGATGTCTGAAAGATGTCAATTTCTTGACCAGTTTGAAGGTATTAGATAATTCTATCAATCACTCTCTGTTTTGATTCATCCTTTTGTAGGCTGGCTAGTCTCCAATGATATCAATGAATCTCCTTTCTTTCCCCAGTTGGGCATTAAAATCTCCGAGGAGTAGGATCACACTGTTGGTTGGTACCTTGGATATCGTTTCCTCCAAATCTTCCCAAAATTCATCAGTAAAACTAAGAGTTTATAGCAGGTTTTTTTCTTTTTTTTTCAATGGACAAAGTACAAATCAAACCACAGAAATGCATTTGTATCTTTGGAAAACTATTAGAGATAGGAAGAAAATGCATATAAACTTGTTTTTAGGAAACTGAAATTCTAAGTACTCTTGGTAGTCCTCATTTTTCAATAGTACTAACTGTTTAGGGAGTGTATTCACTTTTAAGGGCCCCAGGTGCATATTTTCCTCTGACATGCTTCACATTTTCTTTCGCTGTGCAACTCCCTTGAGAGTCTGCATGATATTAAATAGCCGATACGTTTACCAGAGTTACCAGCTATTAAGTACGTCAAATTTGAGCTCAATTTGCCATGTCTTTTTTACACAAAAAAAGATGGACCAAAATTCAGATTTAAATATTAGAAAGGATATAACTCATATTTTAAAAATCTTCCATTCCCAGAAGACCAATATTGATCATATATCAAAATTTTGCCTTTTTCTAAGGAGAAGTACCTTAAGTCCTTTTACAGGGATCAGAGTGAAGATTCCATACATAATTCAACTTTTTATGCCAAAACAAAGGTTCATTCTATTTTCATAAATTATTATTATTATTATTATTATTACTATTTAGAAATAATAATCTGTATTTTTTAACTATTTGAAAAAGTTGTTTTCATAAGAATCTCCTATTTCAGCCACCCAATGGACTACAAGCAGGTATTCAAACTAATTTTCAATCAAGACTTACCTTATGGAAAGGAGAGCTGAGGTTCTCAGCAAGATGATCATATAATTTCTCCAGCAGTTCTAAACAATCTTTTTCTGGCTTATCCTGTATATTACAAGCTGTCATGTATAGATCCAGCATTCGTAAAGCACTAAAATATCTTGCTTCCGTTGCATAGGGCAGAAGTAAATCCAAGAAAGATTCAAATTCACACACATTTTGTAGTCTGTAGGGATCTACCAGATGTATCAGCGTCTCCAACAAAACAGACAGTAAAAACAGAATATTCTGAATCTTGTCCTCTTGAGACAGAGAAGCAGATTCTTTCCAGTCAAGAGCCTGTTCATATCCTTGGAAGCCATCTGTACAACTAGTGTTCACACAATTTTCTCGCACCAAACCATTGCAAAGAATTCTCATCATTTTCTTTAACTTTTTTACGATAGTATCCTTATCCAAATATTCAAAATGAGGAAGACACAACAGTACACAAATAACATCTTCTATCTGTTCCAGTAGATCATCAAGAAATGACAAACTCAGGATATCCAAAAAAGGCTGCAAGTAGCTTCTCTCTGTAGACTGTGGAACATCCTTCCTTTAAAAAACATAATTGAGGAAACATGTTTTAAAATCAAATATTAAACAAACACATCAGAATAGAAATATCCATGCTCATACATACCTATCCATTGCACTGTATCCCCATCAAGTTAAATTAATTAATAAGGAATATAGGCCTGCAAATGTTTCCTACAATAGAATGTGAAATCTTCCATAGAAGAATAATGTACCAGAGAGAACTTTTAAAAAAAGTGTACAAGGCAAATTACAGTTCAGTTACTAACTGGAACAGCAGATAGCACCATTCGTTGGAGAAGTTTACCAGCAACTCAACACCTTCAAATAACAGACGCCAGTCTTTGGCTCCTCTGCTGTGAAGTCTCAAATTCTTTAATTTTGATATTCAACAAGTACATACATATTAAAAAACTGGTCAGGCAGGGGAAATCATCCAACACCGAAAGGCAGGAAAATCCACCCTGATCCCTGGACTTGGTGAAAAAAAGAGAACAGGAAACACATACTGTATTTGGCATACATAATGCATTTGTTTCCTAGAAACATTTAGTCAAAATTCGAGGGGCAAGATATACAGTCGAAACTGGTTAAATACATGTTAAAAAACCTGGATATCACATTTACATCACTCTTTAGTACGTTCGTAATATTCCCACCATAAGAAATTTAAATTAGCGTTCCTGGCCACATTGCACGCACAACGCGCCAGCCAGCGACTGGCCTGGGTGAGAATTTGGTAGAGAATTTAATTTGACGGACCTAGCATGTCAGCCTACAGCTGCAGAGTGCGTCAGTCTCAAGCCAGTCTTTGATGTGGACGTGTGTTTGTTTGCGTTGCACAACAGTAGCTCATGTGATGGGTTGGTACTTAATTTTACAATCGTAAGTGCATTGTGAAACAACATTACATAAATTAGGCCTACTGTACGTACACAGCTGACGTGTTGGTGCTTAATTTATGTCTTATTAAATGCACACTAAAGGAACCTGGATAGCACATTTACATCACTCTTTATTACATTCGTAATATTCCCAGCATAAGAAATTTAAATTAACGTTCCTAGCCACATTGCGCGCACAATGCACCAGCGGCGATTGGCCTGGGCAAGTATTTGGTAGAGAACTTAATTTCATAGCCCTAGCGTACCGGCCTACAGCTGCAGGGAGTGTCAGTCACGAATGAAGAGGTATTTTATGACAAATAAAAAGACAGCGGGATCATCTAATAGGCCATATATTTAGACATGAAGGGTTATTGAAGAAAATAATAGAGGTTTCCCTAGAGGGAAAAAATTAGACTACGATTAAGATTAGAGTACATGATGCAAATATTAGATGACATGAGATGAGACTCCTACTACCAACTGCAAAGGTACGCAGAGCTGCCAACCAGCCTAACCTAACAGCTGATGGAGAGAGAGAGAGAGAGGGAACATATGAAACGTGTGCAAATCGCCCAATGTTGGACATTCCTACGATAACTTTAAACTATTGTAAGCAACGTGTATACAGTAGTTAGCGTGTCTAAGAACGTTTTACCTTGACGTTTTGCTATGTTGGTGCTCTTAAAACTTATTATTTCATTATTTATTTCATTAATTATAACTGCAAACACTTGTTTCTTTGTTGTCGTCATAATTATTCTTATGTTCAAACCTAACCTCAAATTTAACAGCAGAATTGTTTTTCATTTTTTACCATGTTCCTTCTTTAGGACATTTTTTTTTTCGGTCCCCACAAAAACGTCCTAACCAGTTTTGACTGTATGTGAGGAAATACAAAATTGAACTTGACTAAAACTAATAAAATGTTTAAAAGTAATAAGGCATCATATCTTCATAATATATTGTATTTCTGTATGGCTGGTCACCCCGCTACGGTAATGAGTAGACCTTACAGTCAGTGTCTCAATGCCGAGTGTCAGGCAGCTGTAAATAGCCTGATCCCCTAAGATGACCAACAGCTTTGGTTGGATGAGTTTCCTTTGGTGGAGTGATGGTCCCCTCAGTGTAGGGAATGACACTGGAAACCACCAAGCAGAATCTGACCCCAGGTTAGAGGCAACTGCAAAAGGCGTCTCTACTCTATGTTAGGAGCGACCTAATCACCTGCTGGCAGTAGCTATGTAATGCCTTTTGGAGTGGCAACTCCATCGTAATAACAGCCTAAAATGAAAATGACACTTTCAGCCTCAGAAAAGGCTAAGTCGCCCCCTGGAGGCAATGTGCAGTTCTTACGCTGGGAGAACTGTGAAAAGTGGGCAAACCAGCAGAGAATATTATGAAGGTAGCAATAATCAGCCCCATGTCACTGACCGAAAAGTCAGAACAGGTGATTGATTTTACGGAGAAGGAGAAGACAACTATGATGGGATTAAGTAAGGTTAAGTGGAGAGGAAATGGAAAGAAAAATTTGAACAGATACACTCTCTACTGGAGTGGAGGAGATAAGGCATAGGATACAGTGGGGATAATAACCAACAAGATCTTTGATGAGTATAAGGTGGGCTACATCATAGAATAAAAATACAGTTAAGAATACAGAATGAAGTAAAGGATTTCATCCAGGTGTATACACTCCATACCAGATGCAAAGAAGGAAATATGGACAAATTCCTGAAGGTAGTGGAGAGAGAAATAAAGGATGTGGAAAGTGACTATCATGGGAGATTTTAATGCAATGGTGGGATGCAACAGAAAAGGAATGGAAGAAGTAATTGGACCTTTTGGATTTGCCAAAAGGAATGAAGAGGGAGAGAAGTTGGTGAACTTTTGTGTAAGAAATGAGTTAAGTGTGGCTCAACAAAAATAACAAAAAGATTTCAAGATACACATGGGAAAACAGAAGGACAAAGACAGTAATTGATTACTTGGTGGAAAGAGCAAATCGTAGACAGGTGTTAGATATAACATCCTTGTCGGAAGTAACTTTTGATGGAGACCATAAAGTAGTGGTAGCAAAAATGAAAGAAGAAAAAATAGTGAAAATGAAAGAAATAAGAGAGAATAAAAAAGTATTACAAATTAAAAGATATGGAATTTAAAGAAAAATTCCAATATAAATGGAAACAACACTTACCTAGAGCTAAGTGGAATGGGACATGTTCAAGAAGGCATTTGTACAAGCAGAGTGCTTGTGACAGAATAACTGAAAGAGTGAAAAATAGAGAACCCATGGTGGAACGAGAGAGTAAAGGAACAAGTGAAAAACAAGAAGAAAGCATGACAAGTATGGAATAGGCATAAAACAGAAGAAAGTGTTAGGAAACAAAAAGAAGATGCAACACAGTAATGAGTAAAGAAAAGATGAAAAGCTAGGAAAGATTTACACGAGAGTTGGAAGAGGATGTGTATAGCAATAAAAGGACATTATATGGACATTCTTCGTCCGGGTTGGACCAAATCATAGGTTGTAAACATTTTTAATACATAGCAGTATACCAGGGACTCTCTGAAGAACATAATTTTACTTGAACAGAGCATAGAGTCTTCAAGTCAAAGATTACAAGTCAAGAATTTCCTTCCGGCGGGAGCTGGATGAGGAAAGTGGATAATGATGAGTATAATGTTAAGGTCTGAAACAAAATCCTTATATAAAAACTACAATTACCACAAAAATAGTAATCATCAAATGATACTATATAAAATGGCAATGAAAACTAATACAGTTCCACTGCAAAAGTGCCTCTATATAGAGCAGAACAGAAAAGCATTAAAACTTGGAATGTATGTATAACTAAAGATATTAACAGTATGAGTTACAGAGTCCTTAACATCTAAAACATGTCCAAAACTGTACACCTTACTTACCCAGTGGAAGGAAAATCGAGTAGATATGGTTGCCACTGTTTTAGCTCAAGTCCTGATATGCATGGTGGAGCCTTGTGAAGTATAAGGCGTGTCAAGACATGCAGAACTCCTTTATCAATCCCAGCAGTAGTGTTCTGCAGCGAATAACTGCAGTACTTCAGTAACCGTGGCAGTACAAGAGCTTCAAACCCAGAATAGCCCATTACACTGCGTACAAAGCTCAACAGTGTGCCAGGATAAGGAATGGCAAGAATCTGAAAGTCATGATAGAAAACACAGATTATCACATAAAGGTAGAATACGGTAATATAGGCAATTAACTGAAAAGACCCTTTGTAGACAATACAAGAAATATTGATTTTTCAGTTGAGATAACTGAATATCCTGCCATGGTGACTGAATGTTGAGGTACCATTGAGTTGACATTTGGCTATTTGCTTTACGTCACACCGACACAGATAGGACTTATGGCAACGATGGGATAGGAAAGGCTTAGTAGTGGGAAGGAAGCGACCGTGGCCTTAATTAAGGTACAGCCCCACCATTTGCCTGGTGTGAAAACAGGAAACCATTTTCAGGGCTGCAGATAGCGAGGTTCGAACCTACTACCTCCTGAATGCAAGCTCACAGCTGCACGCCCCTAACCACATGGCCCACACGCCCGGTGGATGGTAGAATAGTAAGTGAGATCGAGTTAAGGTGCAGTAAAGTTAATGCAGTGAGCTGGCAGTAACGATCAACAGTATTTTGTAAGAAGGAAGTCAGCTCCCAGACGAAACCATCTTTATATCGCTGTTGTGAATTTAGAAAATTCTATGATGAGATTCTACTGTGGCCAGCAATAGAGATCACATCTAATACATGATTTTCTGATCAATCTACTGATGAAGCTGGAAAGCAGATACGAGATCAGTATTAAAAGGTGTGAAAAGTACAAGAAAACAAATGCAAAAACATTTTCCAGCGGGGCTTATAAGATTACAGCTGTGTATTGAAAGGTGTGAAAAACAAGAGACAACAAATATGAGAATGTCTGTTTTTGAACACACCAAAACTTTGACCAAATTATTCGAAACTCGAAAGTGCGAATTTTAATATTCATGCTACAGCTACGCGCTTAACTCATTGGGCCCGAGCCACGGAACCGTTCCGTGCTTCGTCTCGGTGGACCAAATGCTGGACCATGGAACTGTTCCATTGTCTCATTTTACTACGTAATTCAACTTTTCCTCAAGAGATGGCAGAGTGGGTTGCATTTGTGATTTGTGTAGGGATTCTTTCTTTGCAATGTTATATGCTCTTTGCTAATATATATCGATAGTGTGCTTGGTAATATTAGTTTGAAGTGGGCTATCTCTCGACTTTGAGATTCGCTTGTAAACAAGATAGCTGCCAGTCTAGAACTGATATTTACGGATATATAACCCCTTTTAGGAAGTAATGATGATTAGGAATGCAATTTTTTCAATGAAATTAGTAGTAATATGAGTATTAGTGTTAGCAATGCTCCTGAAGAACAAATAGATGTGGAAATCGAAGAGGAAATGCAAAATGAAGGCCGTGTTACAGCTCAGCAGGCAGACTGAGTACGGACCCGTGATGCTAATAAAATAAAATATTTTACTGTATTCCTTGTTCCGCAGTTTGTGGTATGAAAGACCTTTGTTTTCATGTATATTTAAATCTTTAATGGTCTTGTAAGTAAGAAATTTCTCACGACATGAATCGACACTATATTTCCTCCAAAATAATCCCAGCGCCAATGCAGTTTCAATCCAACAAATATGCAGGGCTCAATGGGTTAAAGATATGGATGCCAGTCCACTTCCTGAACAACTTCTCTAGTGTACCCTGTTAAATCATCCATTTTCAGTGCTCAATTTTCAAAATATAAATATCGAAGCCAGATTGTGTATGGTGTGCGTTGTCAGCAGTGGAATTTTCTGTGTTCCTCTGTATTTATGTATATTCGATGATTTAATTTACTTTTGATATTATTCTTGTGATGACCTAGTTACGGATATGGAGAAAGTCATGAAATTGCTTCGTAATGTCTCATGAACAGACAAGATTTTCTTCTGAAGACACCGAGCAAAGTTCTCTGTGAAACGTAAAGTATTACACCTTGTTTTCTGATACAGCAAAAGCCCAAATATGTTATCATGTCTATTATAACATCTTCAGAACTAGGAAAAATGTGATCGTACTAAGAGGTAACAGGGAAAATTGATGACGGGATAAGTGAGAATGTGCTGGGACCAGAAGGTTGGGGATAGAGCAATGATGAAGGAAAGAAATTGCTGGAGTTTTGGAAGAGGAATGGGGTGATGGTAGGAAACTCATGGTTTAAGAAGACAGAGAGCCACAAGATAACATGGTATAGCAGGGATTGGTCATTGAAATCAGTTGTAGACTATATACAGCAGTGGCCTTACAAAGTGACCACTGGCTGTTGGTAATGAATCTCTGAATACTGGAAAAAAGAAAAAATACAGAAGACCAAGAAAGGAAAATAAAAGTATGGAAAATGAAAGAGAAGGAAACCAAGGAAAAGTATGAAGAACTAATAAGGAAGAAATTACCAACAGACGAACCAAGGACAGGAGAGGAGGAATGGGAAAGATTTAAAAGTACTTTGGTTAAAGCTGCTGAAACAACATGTGGAAGGACCTGCAGAAGAAAGAAATAGAAGGAGACACCATGGTGGAATGACAGAGTGAAAGAAGCAGTAGGGAAGAAAAACAACACTTTTCGGGCATGGTTCCAACAAAGAACACCAGAGACATGAGAAGACTATACGAACAAACGGATGGAAGCTAAAAAAAGTGGTTACAGAGGAGAGGAGGAAGTGGATGGAGAAGTAGACAAAGATGATGGAGGAAGATAGCAAAGACAGTTGGAAAATATTGTATGGAATAGTGAGAAATAAAAGAAAGATTAGGAAGAGTGAAGTGGACAGAACAGAGGATAAAAATGGTAACCTAGTGGAGAAAAAGGAGGAAATTAAGCTAATCTGGAAGGAATACTTTGAGGACCTCCTGGATTTAGTTGGATTAAGTGAAGAAGATTATATTGAGGAAACTGATGACAGGTGTGAGGAGAAAATGGAGGAGTTAACTTGGGCAGAAGTGGAGGAAGATGTGAAGAGGATGAAACTGGGAAAAGCACCAGGAGTCCGTCATTTATTGGAGATGATAAGAGCTGCAGGGAAAATGGGTACACAATGGCTATACAGGATGATGCGGGTAGTGTGGATTGAGAAAAAACTACCAGAAGATCGGACGAAGGGTGTAATAGTACCCATCTTTAAGAAAGGAGACAGAAGAAAATGTCAGAACTACTGTGGTATAACCCTGATGTATCACTGTGCCAAGATATACGAAAAAGTACTGGAAAAGTGAATAAGAAAATCAGTGGAAAAAGAATTCAGAGAAGAACAGTATGGCTTTAGACAAGGAAGGTCAACTACAGTAGAACCTCGATAATTCGAAATCAGTTAATTCAAAATCCTGCCTAATTCGAAGAAGCTTTCATTCCCAGAAACATGAGGTACGGTTTTGCATGTTATTTAAATTGTTTAATTCGAAATACAGATAATTCATAATTCAAAATACAATGTTGGTCCCATTAACGAAATTCAGACTTTTAATTTAAAACTGTCTTTACATTTTAAAGCAATAGCATGTTACAGAGGAATTTAAATTCAAAATTTATCCATGTCATGATAGAACGCGTCTTCCAGAACGTACAGGAGAAGCTTCCCGCACTTTCACTCGCTTCGGTGTGTCTACAGTGTGCTTCATAATTGCTAAGTTCGAGTGAAATCATAATTCTTTTGCATTCAGAGTTTTAAGGAATGCCACAATATCACATAGCAAACAGTGTGTGGAGAAACAGAATTCGTGCTGCCGACAGTTACATAAAATCAACTTCATGGTCCGTATTGCACTTAAACAGATTTACAACTAAGTTTTTTTAAATTTTTTTTCCCCTACCTTGTCGATACACTAAATTGCTTAAGGCAACTTATTGAATAAAAGTGGTACATATTTCGTATATTATCAACAACTTCAGCCACATAAGACTGTTTAGATGAAACGTTCATATATTGACAAAGTATCAATGCTTTAGAGGAAGTGTCCTTAAAATTAACATAAGAAGATTGACAATATTAAAAACGAAATACTTAAGAGAAATTATATAAATTCTTTCTACAATTGAAAGCAGTTGTCAAGGAAACACTTGTATAATAATCCATATAGAATATGTCCTAATGATTATTCTTTTCTTAAAAAGTTCATGAAAAAAAGGCCAATTTATAAATTTAAAAATATACATTTTAAGACACTTTCAATTTTTAAGTAATTGTCGAAATGAGGAAATCCAGATTTCATAATGTAGCTCCTATTACTACTGCAGATGAAAATATTACTGATTCCTAGTTGTCCATTCTTTTTAAACCTCCTTTCCTCTGGAACAGTATCTCCTGTCATTTTCTTACGGTCTTATGTCTGGTGTAGTAGTGATGATGCATTCTCTCTTGTTCACATTGATGAAGAAGTGTGGCTTGTTATAATCAATTTCATACACACCGAACAAAACTGTTACCGGTAATGCTGATGAAAATGCATTGCTTTCTTTTAATGCCCAGCCCAAATGGTCTTAAAATTTTAAAGGAGGAAGTGCCAGCTGGGAAATCGTACAAGGCTGGGGGATCATTGTACAGTGTTGCGATGCACATGGAAGCAAGAGAATTCTTCCCCTCGTCATTGAAAAGTTCGATAAGTCACATTGTTTTAAGGGTGTCCGTGAGGTTTAATGGTCAACAGGTCGCCAACCAATCACAACAATAATTCAACAGCCCCATCAAACTTCCACAATATCTTCAATAATATAAATTTCCACTATCAATGTTTTGAAAAAATATATTGTCATCAGACGAAGAAAGCAACAGCCACTCAACCTTCGCATCAAAATCATACCAACGTAGAGAATAACAGCTCATCATCATCTCTACAAACTTATTTGGATGTCTTAAAATAAATTTAAGCTAACTACAAACTTCGTGTCAACACAATCTTGCCGATCAAATCTATATATAACCTATAAACTGTTGACCATTAAACCTCATGGGCAAATATACGCTAACGTTAAATAATATTTGCCCTGAAAAATTGGAATGTTTTTCCTTTACATTTTATATTCAACAATGTACTTTATTTCATATTTATTCACTGTATATTGGCATGTTATTTTACTTATACTTCAAACACTGACTACGGCTTTAAGCCATCAACTGTCACTCATAATTACATGACACCTCCATCTTTAAGTGTACTACCTAAGAATCTACTAGTATGCTTTCCACTATGTGTTGTATATCTGGTATTGACTAAGGCTTCAAGCCATCTTCTTGCTACTGTACCATCAAATGACGTCCTATTCATCAAGTGAATTACACGAGTTATCATTATATTAGATTTTTAGTTATTCATGAACATTTTTACAATAACTGTTAAATTTTTATCTCACCTACAATCATTATCAAACACATTTTGGGATAATTTTAACCTGTTGCCTGACAAAAATAACAAGGTTTTGATAGTGACTGAAGATGCCTCACAGTAAGATGCAAAACATGTCTCATATTTAAAAAATGTTTTAACTTAAATGTCAACATCTTATGTTGTATTGAATAGGTGGAAATAAATATTAAATATTTTCCTATATACATTTTAAGACACTTTCAATATGGATGAAAAATGAATTTCATCACTTGTAATGCCACAATAATAGCGCATAATCGTACAACTGTATTTGGAACGTTATGAATCAACAATAACAATGCCATAACAACTTCCTTTTGATAGTGACCTGTGTTTTGTGCAATAACCTGCTGCTAAGTGAAGTGGTTTTTTAGCGTGCTGGCCTTTGGTCACACGGTTCCCAGGTTCAATTCCTGGCAGAATCGGGAATTTTAACCATCACTGGTTAATTCTGCTGGCACGGGGGGCTGGGTGTATGTGTCTTCATCATTTCAACCTCATCATGATGCACAGGTCGCCTACGGGCATCAATTCAAAAGACCTGCACCAGGCAAGCCGAACTTGTCTTTGGACACTCCCAGCACTAAAAGCCATATGCCATTTCTTTTCATGTAGTTGAATAACACAAAAAACTAACATGATCAGATACTAGCGCACCAAAAAAGAGAAACCGAGAAAGGCAAATAAAAGTGCACTGTTTTTCATGGTACCAAAAAGATAAATATTCTGAGATCAATATCAAAGTTCTAGAGAATATAACTAAGTTGAGAAATGATGGTTTTGCTATAACTCAAAATACGATTCAACTAAGAGCATTGGAAGTGACAAAAATAAATGTTTTCCTCTCCAACATTTATAACAAAATTCTAGAGAACCTCTTTTACAAGAGGAAGAATTTATAACAAAGACATTACACATATTAACACAAGCACCATCTCAAATGTGAAGTAATCTACATCATGAATAGCAATATAGCAAACAAGTAGCAACTACAAACGATATATTGATGATCTCACTACAAACGAGTCTACTATTGATCTATCGACAACTAGCATCAGCTGTGTAGCTAATGTAATGAAATGCAAATGATATATGGCATACCATGACTTAAAGTTGGAGCAGGAATTACTGTTAAAACCCAATAGTACTAACTCACACTATAAGATGAATATTTTGACCTATTCCAATCCCTTGCAAACAAAATGTTTATCAACACAACTACCTACTGCAGACGTTCTAACAATAATGGGTTATTTTGTGCACGTTAAAACGGATTAGTCATGATTAAGAGTTCTTCACGCACTATTGTTTAAAAACTTGTATTTGAACGTGACTGCTCTTTCTTTCATTTCTTGTTATAGCCAATAATTTCAACAGACAATCTAAAATTACTGCACGTCATCCCCTTTACATACTGTATATACTGTACTAAGGAAAGGGCCCTGGGAACTGACCTAGAGAGAGTCTCTGCGACCACCTTGAGACTCTGGCTAAATGGAGGTGTGATGCGAATATAAGAACTCAACAAGAGAGTTCTCTTAGCATCTCACACCTCAATTCTACATTTCCTACCTACACGTGGTGCCCCTGTTAAGCCGAGCAACCCAGTGGAAGGTTGGGTAACAACCCCAGTGGGAAGCTGGGTCGGTGAGCAGAGTGGAATTGGGGGTCGGTGGAAGGCAACGGGAAACCACCAGTGTTAATTTTCCTAAGAAAACCTCATGGCTTTACTCAATCATAAATCAGTGTCCAGAGTAAGTCTCCCAGTCGGATCTCTGGGGGAGACATGGTTGAAAGGAGCATCTGAACATGCAAATCAATCCAAACCAACTTTGCGCGTAGTTAGAAAGATCGCAACCTGGAATGTATGAGGTCTCTTACAGACAGGAAAACTGGCTAGCGTTGAAAGAGCAATGAGCCTACATGATCTGGATATACTTGGACTCAGCAAGACACATTGGAAAGGTTGTGGCCACTTTGTCACTCACTCGGATAACACCATATATTTTTCTGGAAGTGAGGATCTCAGTCGGAATGATGTCGCTGTAATGATTCCTAAAATACTTGCCAGTGCTGTCGTCAGATATGAGCCTGTCTCTGACAGAATCATCTCCATTAAGATGAATGCTTATCCGTGTAGGATAAAGTTCATTCAGGATTATGCTCCTACTGCAGTTGCACTGGATGAAGAAATCGATGAATTCTAAGAGTTGCTGGAACACACCATCAGAAAGATTCCTCAGAAGGAAATATTAGTCATTCAGGGTGATTTTAATGCGAAGATAGGTGCGACTATTGAAGACAATCATTTGAGACATGTGGTTGAAAGGCACGGTCTAGGTGTGAGAAATGAGCGTGGTGAGCGTCTACTGGAGTTCTGTGTTGGCAATAACCTCTCTATCTGCAATACCCTCTTCCAACATCACCCACGGCGTCGATACACATGGATTTCTCCTGGCGACAGAGTTCGAAATCAGACTGATTTCCTTTTGGTGAGGCAACGATGGTGGACTTCTGTACTGGATTGCAAAACCTATCCTGGAGCAGACTGTGGTAGTGACCACATTATGCTATCCATGAAAATGCGGATCAAACTGAAATTGACCAAGAAGAAGAGAGTGATACAGGTCTGCATTACTGACAAAAATGCTCTCCAAGATTTTGGGGAAAGAATAAGGCCAAAACTCCAGCAAGTACAGGAGGAAGGATCAGCCTCCCAAGCAAAGGATAACCTCAAGTCAATCATTAACTCTTCTCTCCCTGAACCATTTACTAATTCTTCCCAAGCTAAGCACCCCTGGATATCTAACACCACTCTACTGCTGATAGAAGAGTGGAGCATACTGAAGAAACGTGGCATTCAAACCAAGCAAGACGAAGAAGCATACAGTGAACTTTGCCGTGAAATAAAGCGCAATTGCAGAACTGACAAGACACGGTATCTCACCAGTATTTGTGATGAAATAGACCAACATCATAGGCTGAATCAAACACGTGATCTTTTTAAAAAAGTCAACAGCATTACCCGTGAGTTCAAACCACGCTCATGGGTGATTGAAGATGAAGATGGCAACCTTATTACTGATAAGAACAAAGCAATAGAGAGGTGGAAACAATACTGTGAAATGCTGTATTGCAAAGGAAATAATTCTGCCGTACAGGAAATTTCTATGAGGTACGACAAAGAACCTGATATTTTATTCACTGAAATTGTGAATGCTGTCAATCATTTGAAGAACAACAAAGCCCCAGGTATGGATGGTATTTTGGGAGAAATGCTGAAAGTGATGGGGAAGGAGGGCATGCGTGTTTTACATTCGGTATGCAATATGGTGTGGAAAACTCGTGAATGGCCCAAGGACTGGACAACATCAATACTAATCCCTCTTCACAAAAAGGGGTCTATAAGGGATTGTTCCAATTATCGTACTATTGCATTAATATTCCATGCAAGCAAAGTTCTGCTCTACATAATAAATCAACGCCTAAAACCATTCCTGCAACCTCAGATATCCGCAGAACAAGCAGGCTTTGTTGCAGGTAAAGGAACACGAGAATCTATCCTGAACATGAGACAGATAATTGAGAAATGTCGTGAGTTTTGTGTCCCTGCCTTTATTTGCTTCCTGGACTACAAAAAGGCCTTTGATTGTGTTATGTGGGACAAGTTGTGGCAGGTGCTAAAGGAATTTGGGGTTCCACTGAATTTAATATCATTACTGAAAAGTCTGTATAAAAACCACGCAGCAACCATAAAGGTGGATGGTGATCTCTCAGGCATTTTCAATGTGACAAATGGAATAAGGCAAGGTTGTATATTATCACCTCAACTCTACAACATCTATGCAGAGTGTGTCATCAAAAGACCTCTCAATGGCTGGAATGGTTGAATCTCGGTTGGTGGCAGAAAAATTAATAACCTGTGCTTTGCAAATGACACTTCCCTCATCGCTGGTAGTGAAGAGGAACTTCATGACCTGCTTACAAGGGTGAAGAACACTAGTCTTCAGTATGGTCTAGAGATAAATATCAATAGGACCAAACTACTGGTAGTTGATCGGCAAGGTCAAATCCAACTTACGGGATGCCTAAAGGACCTGGATATATTTAAGGAATTTGTATACTTGGGGTATGTCATCAATGACACGGGAAGCTGTGATAAAGAGGTAAAAAGACGTAATGTCTTAGGTCGTGCTGCAATGGTTAAACTTACTAAGATCTGGCAGAACCGGGCAATATCAAAAGCCACGAAGATGTGCTTGGTAGAATCACTAGTTTGTTAAAAATGAAGCCATGTTTTCCAGTGTTGACTTAGTTAAATGTAGCAAAGGTTTTTCAGTCTGTCAAACACATAGCAAATACAATGTAAATTAAAACACTAAAAGCATATCTGTAAAACACACACTAACATACTAACATCACTAGTGTTCTCCGTCTTTTTGTATGGCTGTGAGACTTGGACCGTGAATGCTAAAGACAAAAAACGCATTGATGCCTTTGAGATGTGGTGTTGGCGGAGAATGCTACATGTAGCCTGGACAGAAAGAAGAACTAATGTTTCCATTCTGGACAAACTCTGCATCAAGAAACGCCTATCTTCCTGTGTGAGTGAGCGTTACCTCCAGTTCCTTGGCCACATTCTAAGACGAGATGGAGAGAACTTGGAAAAGGTTGTAAAAGGCAAAATTGAAGGCAGTAGACCACGAAGAAGAACAGCAAGCAGAAGGATAGATCAGGCAAAGAAGATCACTGGGCTACCACTTCAGATCATATTAACGAAATGTGAAAACCGCTCGGGATGGAGACATCTTGTCAAGGTTGCAACATGGAAATGATGGAATTATGAGGTCACGATGCTCAGTAATGAGCACAACGACTAATGATGATGATGTACTAAGGAAATAATTGCTATGCTTTGCAGCAAGTGTGTGGTATTCTGTTTACAGCACAACTGAATGTGCAGCTGTTGACCTCTGTTTGAGTAAATACAGCGTGTAGGCTAAAAGTAATGTGTTAACAACATTTACTGTTATGTAGGCCTAAGAGCCATATGTTCACCAAACAAAATGGAAGGTTCTCACATATTGACCCTCCCCCTTAGTTTATGCAGTTGTAAAAATGGAAAAAGAAAAAGAAATGGGGGTCTAATATGCAAGTGCTTGTTCAACTGTCCTCCTCAGTTGCCGGAGAGGCTCTATACTATCCACCCTTATGATATAGACAAATAGATTGTCACTACGAGACAAGTAAGTCCAGATTAATCAAGCAGACATCTCGTCAACAATTGGTATCAAGACTGATAATTGTATGCAACTAAGTCGCTAAAAACAAAAGAGCTACAGCTGTCTTTCCTTATGTAGATATTCCAAAGTCTACTCCAATAGATAAAATTACAGCTCCCTCCTCACAAAAAATGTCAGCCTGTTCATAAACATTCAGAACGATAACATATAATCCTTACCTTGATTGTCATCTGACTCGCATACTCCTGAGGAAGGCGTATCGAGTGTGACAGGAGGATGGCAGCTCCAATATTTGAAGTCAACATAAGGATGGCCTCTGGAAGGTTATGCTGCTCCAAGAGCTTCATGAGGTGCTGCACTGTGGGAATAGGCTCTGCTAACAAGATGGCATCCTTGTAGCTTACAGCCTGGTGAACAAGCTTGAGAACAAGGCACTCGCTCTCGGCATCCTTGTCACAGCCAGGAATGAACTGCTCAACTGTGTCCTGAGAAACAACACACATCGAAGTACATCCTTCAATGTAGAAATCCATTACATAGTAATGACGATAATTTATGGAATTAAACCGACTTTCACAACTTGAGCAAAAAGTTTGTCTCATTCTGTAAACTTTACAACCATTAAATAGGATATTATTAATTACTGACTCTTCAAAGGAACTTCCTCTGTGGATGAGAGGTAGAGCATCGGTTTCTGGGTCCCAAGACTGTGGTTTCAAAACCAGTGGAGTCAGATTAATGACGAGCAGAGGAATATGTCTTCAGCACTCTCTGGTGACACATTTAGTGTTTGAATCACTGGATCATTTATTTGGCATTAAAAATCAAATGTAATAGCCTTCATCAACATTATACACACATATGCATCCATATACACAAATACACTCTGTGTATGAACTAAATAAAAATCAAATAATTGATATGAGATGAAACAAAAAATTAACTATAGTGTCGCAGAAAACTGTTCATCAGTAATAATAATAATAATAATAATAATAATAATAATAATAATAATAATAATAATAATAACAACGACAACAACAATAAAACAGAAAGCAAAGCAAAGTCATCTCCGTGCAGGTCCTGAAGGCCCCTAGAGGGGTAGAAGGTAAAGGCTTCCACTATACGTAACCTCGGCACTTGGTGGGGTAGAGTGGTTAGCTCTATGCCCAGCTGCATTTGCCCGCAGGAATTAACCTGGTACTCATTTTTCGTGTAGGCTTAGTGAATCTCAGGACCGTATGGCGTGCTGCATATAGCATTGTTTAATAATAATAGATCTATGTTTGAGTGTTAAAAGGCACTGCTGTTACTGCTTCCACAGTAGTTACCGTATTTACTCACGTAATAGACCCCTTTTAATAAAGAGGAGTCTCTGAGGCAAGGAGTGGTCAACCAGGGAGTTGAGATACAAACAGCATAGTGAAAGGATGAAAGAATATTGGAAGGAATGGAAGAGAAAACAACAAATTATGAAGAACTGAATTGAAATTGGCACGTGGTCCTTAGCAGGCCTCATCGGAAATAATAATAATAATAATAATAATAATAATAATAATAATAATAATAATAATAATAATAATAATAATAATAATAATAATAATTTTAAAAAAGCAAAAGGCACAGGCATCTCTGTGCAGGCCATGAAGGCCCGTGGAGGGGTGGAAGGTACAGGGTTCCACTATCCATAACCTCGGCACTTGGTGGGGTAGAGTGGTTAGTTCTATGCCCGGCCGCCTTTGCCTGCAGGAATTAACCTGGTACTCATTTTTGGTGTAGGCTGAGTGAACCTCAGGGCCATGTGCACCTCCGGAAGTGTAAAACTTGTTTCTTAAATTTTACGACTTCCTGACCGGGAATCTATTAAAGAACTATTTAAAACCACGTCCTTCCGGGTGAACCGAGCACGCCTGTACCGCCTTGGCCAACAGCCCCTAATTACAATAATAATAATAATAATAATAATAATAATAATAATAATTCCTTGTAGGGCACTGCCTAGGGTTTTGTTATAAAAATACCACTCCATTGAAAAGCAAAGTGAGCCTGAGTATAAATAATAAAACCAAATAGACTACAAACTTTTCTTGATGTGAGAATGAAATACTGTATGTGAAATTTGTATTTCTTATTCCAAAATTGGCTTTGAAATACAACTAGAGAAGGGAAAACAATAATGAGTTCAGTGTTGATTTTAAAATAGCAAATTTGTTTTTCTTTTCCAAGTAAATTATCTCACTTCACTTTAATACTTACAAAAGCTGCGGTCCAGAAGAGTTTGAAATGTTGAGATCTTATTCCAGCGCACATAGCAGTTACTGTGTGAGTCAACATCTCAAAGAGGAGTCTCTGAGGCAAGGAGTGGTCAGCCAGGGAGTTGAGATACAATGGCAATAAAGATTGTGCACAACTATGGAACTGTCCAGAAACTCCTCGCAACACTTCAAACATCAAGCGACCACATCCCACAATACTCTGTAAATAGAACAAAAATATGTATTTTCAATTTGTTATGGGAAGTAGGTTTTTGGCATATTCTCCTTAGAGCAGTCTATATGTCAGATGAAAAAACCTGATGTAAACAAGTATGCATGGCAAAGTCTTATTCTGCTGGCTCTGTTCAACCTATGTTTCTACTGTAAATGTAACTACTGTAAATGTATTCCAGAATATTATTTTTGTTATGTAACCTTAATTTGTAAATTTCATGAAGAAATTGAAGCTTCCAACAAGGTTTAAATTACAACAGTTTTTAAATTAAGCCCTTTTTCCTTTCAAGGTGACACCAGAGATGAGAATCCTAACTTAAGTTACAATATATTGCAAATCCCTGATATTCAATATTCATGGCTAAGAAATAATCATATGAATCTGGGTTATTGGACTAAAAAATATACAAAAATTACTCACATCTGGACGTTTCTGCAAAGTTTGAAGTATCAAAGCAAGAAAACCTTTCTTGTCCTTCACTTTACGTGCAACAAATGCAAAACTTTCAGCAGCAAAGTTATTGATGTACTCTGGTCTACTGTCTGACAGCAGAGGTAGAAGGCTGTCAAACACAGTGGCCACATCCTTGACCAAGTATCGCCACAGGAACTTGAACATGTAAGCAAGGCATGTGAAAGCCCATTCCAGTTGTTCTGCATCTTTCGTTGCAAGTAGATCTATCACACGATGCAGAAGTTCAGGGTAAAATGGGTACACTTCATTTTGTAAGTCTCGAACCAAAGCAACCACAAACCTGTGTTTCATTGGAGACAGAAAGAAACTCACATTAGTACCTGCTTAAAAATCAACAATAAACAACTTGATGCCGCTTCAAATAGGCAACACATACCATTAGAAGAAAAAATTATATGGAAGTATATGCCACTCTTTTCCATTACGTCGAACTGTGGCTTTAGATTTCAGCATACAGTATTACAGTATAAAATTCTCCAAATAAGATCATTTCATACCAGATCAAAAAATCTACATCAATTTTCCACCACAACATCTCCAATTTTGAAAGTATTTTTCCTGGATACTAATATCTGTAAAGTAATTTTTATTAAGAGTGCAGATCATGTCTGGTAACATGTGGTACTGGAATGCCTGGTGTAATGGAACAATTTACTTATTTGGGATTTACATAAGTATCTTGGGATTAAACAAAACAAACCTAGGGATGTGAAGAAGAATTGACAGGAGGAGAAGAATCCTATGTGCTTAACACCTCATTAACTGCTATCAGTCCTAGAGAAGTGCAATTTTGTTCAAAAATGGAGTACTTTAATGTGCCCATAAACCTACTGGTCCAGCTTTCTTTAATTTAATTACTAGGTTATGATCCCACAACCTTGAGCAGAAGAGTTTGTGCTCCTAACTACACAACTGATCCTCATGAGCCAACACTATCATCATACAGGACAATGCAAAGGATTCCACAAATCACAGCCTCAGCAGAAAGTGGGATAGTGTCTCACACTGGAGAGCGACAAGGCATTCACTGCCCCGGTACATTATAATAAGAAGAACATCTACCAGGCACTCATTTCAAGGGTACGGCGGGATTGTTTGATCTGCTCTGTTTACATTTTGAACAAGAACCATCATAGGACAAGTTTGTCCAATACATCATATCCAATGTATCATGGGGAGGATAAGATCTACTTAGCAGGATTTTTAACAACAAGCAAGACCATACAAGTTCATTGTTTTCATTTTTGACTTCATCCAAGAGATCAACGGTGGTTTTTAATATTAACTTTTAAAGTGCTTCCTCAACATTAAGGACAAGCTTAACAGCTATTAATGCAATTTAGACAAGCATTATAAAGGAAACTTTTTAGTGGCCCTATCTGTTAAAATTTTTCCATTTTTAACTATGTGTGTTTTTAGTGTGAGTTTAATGGATCTTAGAATATGAGGAATTTTGGTTTATGATGTCAAATTCACTGATGAAGAGAATGGCCATTTCTTGAGACATTAACAAATAATAACTGGGTAAACTAATGAGTGTATAATAAATATTGATAGGGTGAACCGAACAACTACCCATGGCATTTTTCCACTCATGTATGGAACGGAAACCTAGCCTGTCACTAGAGGGCTGCTGCAAAAGGTACATGATGCAGAGAAGAAATTACTGATATATTCATGTCGACCGACAGAGTATGCAACTAGACAATCAAAGGAACCTTAGATGTGGTAGAACTAAGCACAAAAGGAGAGGTGGTTTGGCCATATTAAGAGGACAGACGATTTTGTAGAAGGGTATTGGAGATGCTTGTGCCTGATAACACAAGAGAGGGAGGACCAAAAAGATGGTTGGACTGTATAAAAGAGAATACAACGAGCAGAACCTACAGAAAAACCTGGTCGCAGACAGGAACAATTGGAGGAAGTTAACCCACACCAGCGACCCCACTTAATGTGAGAATAAGAAAAACAGAAGGGAAGAAGAAAAGTCCAGCTCCTTGGCTGAATAGTCAGCATACTGGCCTTCAGTTCAAAGGAACCTTGGGTTTGATTTCCAGCTGGGCTGGGTATTTTGGAACAAAGTCAGAATGCGCCGGCCTATGTATGAAGTTAAACTTGCGGGACCTGCCTGAGCAGTAGAGGTTTGAGGTTGGGAGAAACTAAACCTACTGAATATGGTAGTTTTAACATTTCTTTTATCTCCTTACTCTCCTTCTCCTACTGCCTTTACTCACCAGTATCCCCTTATACTTTCTCACATTTTTTTATAACTTTTATATTTGCATGCCAATGGTTACAGCTGTGTTGAAATACCGTATCCAGTGAGATCTCCGAAGTTAAGCAACATTGGGCATGATCAAGATTTGGATGGGTTGCCACATGCTGTTGGTGGGGGGTAAGGGAATGGAGGAGCGGAAAGGAACTGGCCACCCTACCGTACGTAAACTCCGGCTCAGGTATACCTAGGCGGAGGTTCAGACCTGCCTTCGGGCAGAATACACCCTTACCTTTTTTTTTTGCTAGCGGCTTTACGTCGCACCGACACAGATAGGTCTTATGGCGACGATGGGATAGGAAAGGCCTAGGAGTTGGAAGGAATCGGCCGTGGCCTTAATTAAGGTACAGCCCCAGCATTTGCCTGGTGTGAAAATGGGAAACCACGGAAAACCATCTTCAGGGCTGCCGATAGTGGGATTCGAACCTACTATCTCCCGGATGCAAGCTCACAGCCGCGCGCCTCTACGCGCACGGCCAACTCGCCCGGTCACACCCTTACCTTACCTTATATTTGCATATTATACCAATTTAACATCTACCTTTTATAAATTCCTGGCAACAGGTCAATTGAAACCAGCCATCTTCAAGTCCATAGCCCACTAACATTTCCACTCAACTAACATGTTAAGTTACTAGACAGATTCAGATTTAGAAATCGTATATATACAGATACATAGTTTGTTATTAGTATAACTTTGTAATGGCCACAAAAGATGTCTCTGTCATGACTAAACTGCTACAAACATAACTTTCAGAAACAATAAAAAGTACATGAAACTCAAATCACGAGATTCATTAAATTCTCTTCAGCCATTTTTCTCATGATGCGCATACGTACATACAGACAAAAGAACGGATGGACAGACAGGCAGAGATGACGGAAAATTAAAATGTGCATTTCCTTGTTACTGTGGACATGACTGATACAGAAATACCATTTGTTTTAAATTCTGAGCTATGTACAGTCAAAAAACTCTTATTTCATCGTCGCCATAAGACCTACCTGTGTCAGTGCGACATAAAGCCAATAGCAAAAAAACTCTTATTATTATTATTATTATTGATTTAAGCCCACTACGGAGCGCTGATGACTAGTTCTTCCTCGATGTTCTTCTTCGTTCCCAATATCTCTTGAGCCCTGCTGATAATTTCTCCTTTCTCTCCCGTGAAAGGGGCTTCCGACTTCTAGGGACTCTGGTGGTGGGGTCCAAGACTGTTCCATAGCACAAAATTTGGAACGATCTTCTATATCAATGTCTGAAATCCCAGCCGAATCCAAGTCCTTCTGTACTTCATTAAGCCACAAGCTTCCAGTCTTATAGATTTTAACCAAAGAGAAGATCATCTTGGTAAGCCTGTTGCTGTCCGTTCGTTGTAGGTGTCCATAGAACTTAAGCCTCCTACGTCGCATGCTGGTATTGGCTGATTCTAACCGTCGATACAGCTCAGAGTTCGATTTAAGTCTGTAGGTTCCATCTGGGATTAATCTTGATCCATGAATTTTCCTGAGGATATGTCTTTCGGCTTTCTCCAGATCATCCATGGTGCCTTTTTTGTTCATCAGGGGGGTGTGCGGCATACAAAAACTGTGGTCTGACAACAGTTTTGTAATGACAGATCTTAGCATTTTTCGAAATGCACCTCTTATTATAATGGTTGTGGGATAGTTGGTACGCTGCATTGAGTTTGTTACATCTTTCTAAGATGGATGTACCATCTCTACCATTGGGGTGGACCCATTCACCAAGATAGCGGAAGCGATTGACTCTCCCAATCGTTCCATGTATGGTCGTCAAAAGGGGGTTTCCAGGATGCCGAGTCTCAAAGTACTTAGTTTTGTCGTACGATATGTGTAATTCTGCCTTCACCGCTATTTTGTGCAGGGCTTCGATAGCAATGACAGCATCCTTAGAGTTGTTGGTTATATACAGATTTCTTTTCTTTTTTTTTTTTTTTTTTTTTTCAAGTTGCTTTACATTGCACCGACACAGATAGGTCTCATGGTGATGATAATACAGGAAAGGGTCAGGAGTGGGAAGGAAGCGGCTGTGGCCTTAATTAAGGCACAGCCCCAGCATTTGTCTGGTATGAAAATGGGAAACCACAGAAAACCATCTTCAGGGCTGCCAACAGTGGGGTTCGAACCTACTATTGTGGAAATCAAAGTTTTATTATTCTTCTTTTAACAGACTTTCAATACGGGAAAAAATGAGGATAGTCTCTTGCAAAACTGGATACTGGCCGCACTTAAGTGACTGCAGCTATCAAGCTCGGTTTATTAAAATTAATATCAATGAAAATTTATTGTTTTACAAATTACCCAACACCACACAGACAACAATAATACGGGAAACAGCCTTTAGCACCAAAATGTTTGCATGACGGAAGTAGTCCACTCAACGTTCTAAACAATATTGTTATGGTATTTGCATTGTTGAAATAAATAGTTAACAATTTCATATTTTCAGAGAATTTAGTTAATTTTTAACAGAAAATTAAATTTTACAATAAAACTGAAACTAAAAATTAATGCAGGTTGCTGATGTAATTGAGCACCTTCAAATACCACTGGACTGAGCCAGGATCGAACCTGCCAAGTTGGGGAATGAGGCTCTACAATCCAGGCTATAAATAATTTTATTCACGCTGAGTGAAATGGTAGTTATAGGGAGGGCCTAAAATTTAATTCTCAAATATCTATGTTATTAGTGGTCCTGTTGATAAGTACAACATAACTAAAGTTACATAATGTAAATCGGACCAATTCTCGCCGCAATACACAATCGCATTTATTGTTGAACCTAAGGAAACAGAAGAAAATGGAATCTTTTCTCGTTCACAGCAAAATAACATGATTCCACTTCAGATCCATAGGAATTGTCCCATACTTGATTGCTATTTCTTTGGTTTATTCCCGAACAACGCAATAAAAATTCCAATGAAAGCACGAACTTCAGTCTCATTGGTAAGTCTTGCATCTCTCTCATGCACAAATATCTTTTTTACTTCCTCTATATAAAGGTTTGTTTTTTTTTTTGTTTTTTTTTACAACTTGCTTTACGTAACACCGACACAGATAGGTCTTATGGCGACGATGGGACAGGAAAGACCTAGGAGTGGGAAGGAAGTGGCCGTGGCCTTAATTAAAGTACAGCCCCAGCATATGCCAGGTGTGAAAATGAGAAACCACGGAAAACCATCTTCAGAGCTGCCGACAGTGGTTTTCAAACCCACTATCTCCTGGTTGCAAGCTCACAGCTGTGCACCCCTGACCACACGGCCAACTCGCCCGGTATAAATGTTTGTATAGGTAGAAATAGTTTTCACAATACAGTATTGGCATCGAAAAACAGTTCAAAACATTCAAGCTCTGACTGGATATTCCTAGCACACCCCTTCGGTCCTAGAAAGTGCACAATAATATTGTGTGCTAGAGTATGAACACAGGGGGCTGCAATATCCTGTCTCCACCGAAAACTATCTTTTCCATAGTAAAAAATATTGCCTCGTATACATTCCTGTTCTTCAGAAGTCACATCTTCAGAATCCTCCATCACATTTGCTTCGCCATCAATAATTCCTCTATGTCAGAGATATGGACCTCCTGTCACATGATCCCCCTCCCCTTCATTGCTCAACATCCACCTCTAATTCTAGTTTACAGTCCTCATCAAACCATTCCATGATACGAGATTCATCACTAAAACCAGTAGATGTCACTTAAACACGATCACTGCTGGGCGTAACACGGATAGATGAGCGAGCTACGATTGTAGCCCAACCAACACTGAAGCTAAATAGTGGAAGAACAACTTCACTAAGCAGTGCCAACACAACTAAATCCCGAGAACAGCATGATGAAGAAAGGTATGGTGTAAATCTGAACCTTCTAATGACATCATGCAAGACGTCACACAGACGCACGGGCCACAGCCACGGAACCAATGCCAGCGGACCCTGGACTTGCCAGGATTTTAACTGTATACGGTTTGTTCCTCTGGTTCAAGGACTGGGCATTTGTGTTAATACACTTCTCTTCATATACACACACACATCATACTACTAACCACCACAAAAACATGTAATAGTGAATACATTCCTCTATATAGGGTTAGCATAAGGAAGGCCATCCAGCCGTAAAAACTGGGCCAAATCTACAAGTGCCAACCCCAATAAACTAGGGAAAAGGAAAAGAAGAACCTATTATACAATTACAGTATAAGCTGCAGCAATATCGTACGTCATAAGTATAGCGACCGCCCCGCAATGTTAGTAACACAAGGCACCACTATGTGGCGCATGCGTGTCCTTTGTTTATCACTTAGGTTTTTCACTACCAGTGCTGAGGTAAGTAGAATAGCACTGTTACCAACTATCAGTTGTTGGCTTGGTATACCTTTTTCTTGTTGTGCGGTCAGTATGCGCCGCAACAACAGAAAGAAACCCTCGAAGGGAGTGTGACCCCAAAGGGGCCACTGTTCTCATGACAGAGATTGGTCTGCATGTGCAAAGATAGGTTACAGCTACTAAATGACCTTTTTTTTCTTGCCATACGGGCATAGAAAAAAGCCTCTTGAAGGGAGTGAGGGGCCACTGTTCTCATGACAGAGACTGGCCTGGATGTGCAAAAAAATGTTACAGCTACTAAATGACCATTATTTCCCGCCGTAAGCCCCAGGGTTAAACGAGGAATCGAGAAACCCGATGCCATGATACTTTCAAACTTCGCGGGCCTCTTTAGTTTTTTTTTTTTTTTTCTTCTTCTTCTGCAGTGATTGGTAACAAAATCTCTATCTCTTCATTGGTGGGAATGATGTCATAATTTTCGATATCTCAGCCAATGCCCGTGACAGTAGGTGCAGAAGCAATGGATACTGGTGCCTGAACCATTACTTTGGGTTATAAAAGTTATACTTCTAATGACAGGCGGGTTGGTCCCTGGCAAGAGTAATGAACACGTCTCTCATCCAGAATCATTTCTAGGTAAAGTAACAGTATTGAAATTCACAAAGTAGCCCGCCTGGTGGCCATGATCGTTAAGGCGCTGAAGTCTAAAACGGTCTAATACCGAGGTTAGCCGGTTCGAGTCCCGTTGGTCGAAAAAATTTTCACCATCAGAATGTTGGCCGGCAGGGTAGGGGAGGTGGTGGTATACAATTTCTAATCACTAGATTGCGTGCCAAAAGCCTGGATTAAATTCCAAACCTCTCCGCAGTGCTCATATGGAGTGAGGGCATATGACGCTGTTGATGGTGATTCGTCCGTCGGATGGGGACGTTAAGCCTTGAGCAGACCCCTTGGTGCTATTCGACAGGAGTAGGCTATGTGCCGGCACCGGGTTTCACCCTCTCCCTACTATCATATATCACGTCATTCATTTCATCTCTCATTAACTCCTCTGATGAGGTTGACGTCAGGAAGGGCATCCGGTCATAAAAAACCGCCACGACAAATTCATCTCACCTCATACCCGACCCCGTAGGGAAACGGGACAAGGGTTGGACAAACAACATTGAAATTCACAAAGTATGATATAATCCATGTTGGACGGACTCTAAAATTCTACTTATTGTGCCTAAAGGAAAACGGTTCATTCACTATGATTGAGCTTTTGCATTTAGAATATTTCTACTCTGACCATATGAAGGTGTAAATTTTTTTTTTAATATTGTAACGCTATGTATTAAAAGTATACTTACTCCAAAAGGGCTTGCAGACAGAGAGGATGTTTAATCTCCAAATGCTTTTGTAACACAGACACAACTTCATGTTTTTGGTTCAGAAGTAAGGGGAGAGTCTGGACACAAGGTAAATCTGCTTTTAGGGATTCATAACTTTCTGAAAGGTTTAAAACATTCCATTTTTGTAAACTCTGATGAAGAAAGGTGTCGTTTTCGTCAGAATCATCTTCAAATTTATGACCTACTCGGTGAAAGACATCTATGTCAATATTCGCAATCCGTTCCGCAAATGGTTGGAACTGTAGAAGAAACAAAAAGAATATATTAGCATTAGGACAAAGATGTATTTAAGGATTTAATAGACAAATTAACTCGTTCTTCGGCTTTACACGTTTAAAAAAAAAAAAAAGACGGGAAAAAGAAGTGTCACTGAACTAACCTTAAATGTATTACTTCTTTTGTGCCTTGTTGGTTTATTCTTCATTTTGATAAACCAATTACATCTGATGAATTAACAACAGTTTAACGACCATGTACTCGGCAAGATCACAAAGTATGCACTTCGTATAACACACCGGACATGTATATAAACATACAACACAAGAGGATTGGCACGTGCTGCGCTGGGCACACAAGTTGCACGTGTATTCTTATCCCGTATTGCCAACACTGTAATAGTGATATCCGCTAATTTACTGTGCCAATTCCGCAACAAATCCCCTAGATTCGTCAACAGACAATTTAATTTAACGATGAATCAATACGTAAATAAAAAGTGTAATTTTGAACATTCATTTCCCGAGTTGGTACGAAGCTTAATAGGCAAAGAGAATGTGTATTTTACTAGATCTTTAAATTGAAAATGGTGGCAGTATTAACTTTGATTTATTAAATTTAAGTTAATCTAGTACGTGAAGTATCAGTCCAAGCAGTTATTTATTTGTGCATACGAATCATTTATTTATCTCTTCAGAGTGTAACCATTATACAGTCGCGAAGCTCTAATAAGAGGAAGGTTCATCCATTTGACAGCCGGAACGACACTAGCACCTCTAGCGGCGAGGTAGAGGCAACTTGCTTCTCTTTGCCACCGCCGTCTCGATCCTCCTATACTGCCTGCTCTATGCGAGCCTTTTTGCGACTACGCTGCGACAAAATTTCTCCGCTAGATGGCAGACATGGACGCACAATGGTCTAAACTTATTCTAATGACGACAGCCTACAAAACACTATGCAGTATGGTCATATGTTCACTGAAGCTTGTAAATTACATCAGTAATATTAAATATCGGCAATATTACCTGCACGATGTCGCAGTTGGCCTCTTCATGCACAATTTGAAGATTTTCCTGGACGAAGGCTTGGAGTGGTACCGTGCTTTTTGTGTTTTTGCCAACGCAATATGAAATAATAGAGGTCTTACGAACTTGGCTAGGATAATATCACTAACATTTTGCTGATGTTCTTTGACCTCACACTATAACAAAACACATTCTGAAAGTTTTTTTTTACGTCGCACCGATACAAATTGGTCTAATGGCGATGATGGGATAGGAAAGGCCTAGGAATGGGAAGGAAGCGGCCGAGGCCTTAATTAAGGTACAGCCCAGAATTTGCCTGGTGTGAAAATAGGAAACCACGGAAAACCAACTTCGGGCTTGCCGACCGTGGGGTTCGAAACCACTGTCTCCCGGATGCAAACTCATAGCTGCGCGCTCCTAACCGCACGGCCAACTCGTCCGGTATTCTGAAAGGGGAGACGTCGCAAGTCTTCGTATTACGCTCATACGCTTGAAGGACTTCGACAATAGGGCACATCAGTTTAAACGAACTCCTGGAGATGCTTCACCAGAGCAACAAAACTAGGTTTTGGGTATCAAACTCCTCCTCTGTCCTGATGCATACCGGTAATCAGTTCCATTTAGAGGTGTCGAAGCTCTAGGCAGTGAGATGTTGCTGACACAAATGTCACACTCCATCCTCTCTTCAACAACACGAACCTAGTACCCGCAAGTTAGGATTTGATTTCCTGTTTCTAGTTTGATTGGAATATTATCGTCTGGATATCTGAGGTTGTCCAAAATGTCTAAACATGAAGGCGTTTTGTGATTGTCCGTCACAATTTTTATCACAAGGAATCCACTATCCTCCACGGCTTTAATCACCTTCTGGAAAAAAATCCGCAGCCTTTTTCCAGTCATTCGACCGGGCCAGGAATGGAATGAATGAAGCCCCCATCTAGCAGGGAGGATAGGAATTGTGCCGGCTGGCGAAGCCTGTCGCACCCCTCCGGGGCAATGATTAATGAATGACAGATGAAATGAAATGATATTCGAGTGTTTTTCTGGAATTAAATATGACAGGGAAAATCGGAGTATCCGGAGAAAAACCTGTCCCGCCTCCGCTTTGTCCAGCACAAATCTCACATGGAGTGACCGGGATTTGAACCACAGAACCCAGCGGTGAGAGGCCGCGTCTTCCGCCTGAGCCGCGGAGGCTCCATCAAATTCTGAAATAAGGTGTAAAGGCACAGATGCGAGAGTAATCTGAGGATATCCAATTACTTCCTTCATTAGGTCCTTGCCTAGATAAAGCCGACAGCCGCTTTTCTCTCAATTCTCTTCTAGACGGTATTTCATGGAGTCGTATATTTTCAGGCTGCGAACAACCTTGCCGAGATTGGCAAAATGGTATACAACAGTTGAATATTTCGGGGAAGAATCTGAAGTTTCAGTTCTACGAAAAATATACCTTGCACGAACGGAAAGAATCAAGTACCAACGCCTTAAAATCACTTTTGAAATATTTATGAACATAACATAATTAATTCATTTCACAGTTTTATTCAAAATACATCTTGTACGAACGAAATTGACCAGACACGTTTACTCATTGTACAAAATAACTCAGGTTTTCACACACATTCATGCACCAATAATACAGTGCTACACCCACACTGACAGCGAAGATTGTGCGTCTACTGCTGCACTCTTACGGCGATTTGGAGAACTATTGGTAGTCGCGCCTTCCTGTGTTAAACTAGTGGCATAGAGCAGGCAGTATAAGAGGATCGAGACGGCGGTGCTCTTTGCAGACGACAGGGAACGTATTACCACTACAGTCTAAAATGGTCATAACTTGTGAACCATTCATGCAAATAATGTCCTGACAAGGCTATTGTAATCCGTATGAAATAGTGGAGGAGATCAAACAATTTATTTCGATGAGGAGTTCGAGGATAATATCGAAATATTTATTTAATGTTAAAGAGTTATTATTTTTTACCGCGGACTATAACATTACATCGCTTCTAAAAATATAGAGGGCAACCGGTTGGAAATAGGTATGTACGGTATAGTACACTGACTTAGCAAATGTCATGGGATAGTCACCTAATTGCGTATGGGGCCTCCTCTGGCCCTGCGAACTGCAGTAAGACGCCGTGGAAGTGAGTCGACAAGTCCCTGGTAGTCCTCTGGACGCAGCTGACACCAAATCGTTTGCAGAGCGGCCGCCAATGCTGGTCTGTTCGTGGGTGCAGGATCCATGGCACGGAGCCTGCGTTCCAGGACATGCCAGATATGCTCGATAGGGTTCATATCGGGGCTCCTAGGTGGCCATGGCAGTCGTTGGATCTCCGCTGCATGTTCCTGGAACCATTCCCGGGCGACGTGGGAGCGGTGTTGCGGCGCGTTATCATCTTGAAACACCGTAGTTCCGTCTGGGCGCTGGAAGGCCAAAAATGGGTGGAGATGGTCTCCAAGCAGCTCAACATACCGCGTACCATTCAAAGTCTCTTCCAGAACAACTAGGGGGCCTATTCCATACCAGGAAAATGCACCCCCAGACCATAACAGAGACACCAGCGCCCTGGACCACACCTTCGAGGCAGGCGGGATCCATCGCTTCATGTGGTCTGCGCCATACACGGTGCCTCCCATCGGCATGGTGCAGTTGAAATCGTGATTCGTCCGACCATATCACGTTACGCCATTGTTCCAGTGTCCATCCCTGGTGACTGGCGACAAATGCATGTCGTTGTGCCCGATGACGTTGGGTTAACAGTGGCAGCCGTGTGTGGCGCCAGCTCCCATACCCCTTAGAACCCATGTTCCTACGGATTGTTCACTGGGAGACGTGTCTAACACGGCCTGTGTTGAATTGAGCCGTGATTTGTTGCACGGTTGCCCGTCTGTCACTATTGACAATCCGTCTCAGATGTCGCCGGTCACGGTCATTGAGGGTGGCTGGACAGCCGGTCGTTCGTCTGTTGTGGACAGTGACACCCACATTCAACCATTCACGATACTTCCAAAATCGCACTTCCCATCCGTTGGGCACCGACCACCATACCACGTTCGAACGGTGTCAGCTCACGACGATGTTCCATGTTACACCTGTCACATACACAGCCACTGCTCACAAGGTCTCCTATACAACTGCCACTGGCACAGGGGGCGTGTGGTGCGCAGACAACACACCTGCGCATCAGTGCTCAGCTATCCCATGACATTTGCTCAGTCAGTGTACAATCGCGGACTATTTTTTGTAGAGGTTTCTATGCTCTACAATTCATAGCTTACACTTGGGGTCTATCGTTGATGGTTCCTGCAGCGTAAGCCAAGAAAGCAAGTGACCGACTGAACATTTTCTCTCTTTTTTCATATTTACTGTATCGTATATCAGATCAGGGATACTGTATTATTTCACGAGCTTCGAAATATATTCAGAAATATAAGTGATTAGCACATAATAATGTTAATGTTATTGGTTTTACGTCCCATTAACTACGAATTTGAACAACTTCACCACCGGACTGAGACAGGATCGAACCTGCCTAGTTGGGCTAAGAAGGCCAGCGCTCTATCATCTGAGTTGCTACTCAGCAAATAACTCAGCCCGGCTATTAACATATAAAAATAATAATAGTGGTTCACTATGTGAACAGTGTTCATGTTGTCAGTATCTAAAGTAAAACCACTGTACTGATTAAAATGCAGTCAACATATTATGGAAACGCATGAGGTGCTATAAATTGTCGGTACGTAAAAGAACTCCCGTGGGACAAAATTACGGCACCTCAAGTCTCAGAAAACCGTAAATGTTTTTAGCGAGACGTAATACAAATAACATTATTATTATTATTTTGCATATTATAAAGACAATCACAACAACAACCATCATAGCCAGTTCTACTGTGATGGCATAACAATACTTCCTCGTAAGCAATGCTTGGCTATTGATACACTTTGTAATAAACTCTTGAATACCTCCATTATTACAGCTCGTATGGTAAAAAGGTGCCAGATATACATGACTGAATGAAAATAATGTTTTCTATAATTATTGTTATGTGCTAATAGCCGGGCTGAGTAGCAACTCAGATGGTAGAGCGCTGGCCTTCTTAGCCCAACTTGGCAGGTTCGATCCTGTCTCAGTGGGGTGGTGAAGGTGCTCAAATACATAGTTAGTGGGACATAAAAGCAATAACATTAACATTATCATGTGTTAATAACTTATAATTTTGAATATATTTCGAAGCTCATTAAATAATACAGTATCTGTGATCCGATAAACAGTAAATACAAAGAAAGAGACAAAAATATCGGTCGGTCACTTGCTTCCTTGGCTTACGCTGTGTGAACCATCAACTTTAGAACCCAAGTGTAAGCATACAAATTGTAGAGCATAGAAACCTCTGCAAAAAAAAGTCTGCGATAGTATATACCTATTTCCAACTGGTTGCCCGCTAGAAGTAATTTTATGTTATAGTCCATGGTAAAAAAATAACTCCTTAAGATTAAATAAATACCATATTTCGATATTATCCTCAAACTCCTCATCGAAATAAATTGTTTGACCTCCTCCTGTATTTTATAAGGATTACAATAACCTTGTCAGGACATTATTTGCATGAATGATTTAGAAGTTATGACCATTTTAGACTGCAGTGGTAGTACGCGAACCTTTTCTTGATACCTGAGCTCCCTAGTGCTGAATGGGAAGTTGGAGCACTGTAGTCGCCTCGGATGAAAAATATCATCAGAGCTTCGCGACTGTATATATTAGACTGTGGTGCAACATTACGCTTACTAGCGGTTTTGTATAACTCAGGATCCTTGTGGTCACATTACGCAAGCTCGTGTTCTTATGAATGTTAACATATGGCTTATTGACAAGCAATGCGAAATAAATACTGTATTACAATGACCAGGCATTAGAATGCTGTTGTAAAATGTTCCGAAGAGTTTTAAGACCCCAACATCAGTTGATTCATCAATTGTGGGAGTATTATGGCATTTTTATAAAACTTAGTAACTGCACAGACACCAGTAATAATAATAATAATAATAATAATAATAATAATAATAATAATAATAATAATAATAATAATAATAATTGTATGGCCTCAGCTACCGTGCGCAGACATTTCAATTTGACGTCATCTGGCTGTCTGCTCGTCAATTTCAACGCTCTGTTTTACTCTAGGCCTACTAGATTGCAGACTGAGTAAACCGAAACTCTCTTGGGCATCTATGGCTGAGATTTTATTAATTTTATTGGGTAAACACCAAATGCGTCACCAGAGATCTTTTACATGCCAACATCGTACGACATGGAGTGTCAAATGGACTTTTTTCCACCCTTCAGAAATCCAATTACCTCTGCTGGGTTTGAACCCCCTATGTTGGGATTCGGAGGCTGACACTCTACCACTGATCCACAGAAGCAGCTACAAACAACAGTGATGAAATCTAATTAGCCCACGCCCCACACATAAAGGAAAACAGAGCTCGTCCAGTAAAAATCGGTACTTCCCAATTAAATGAAGGGGATTAACAAACTCGGATTGACGCAATTGAGAAACAATAGTAGCAGTATTCCCATCAGGGACTGTAGGTAGGCCTACATTTTTATTTTTCCCACTAATTTTATTCAGGACTATTTATGCCATAAATCCGACACAACACAATTACACTTTACAAAGCCACTAGAATATCCACTGATACATCAAAATTCTGCCAAAAATCTGCTAGCTGCTATTGCAATTATCTTTTTCGCCACTAGAAGGATTTAGAATCTGCCAGATTTAGCAGGAAATCTGCTAAATTGGCAACACTATAGTGCATCAAACTTCGCCCTACCACACTTATGAAAATTGAAATATGCCTTGTAGCCAATAGCATAATAATGAATGGCTAGATACTATTAAGCTACAGTAATAACGCATAACAAAACCCATTTCTTTTATTTTACTAAATATTCAGTATATAAAACCAAACCAAACCCCACGGCATTACAGCCCTTGAAGGACCTTGGCCTACCAAGCGACCGCTGCTCACCGATTTTGATAAAATTTGCAGGGACATTTTATATTGAAAATAAAGAGACATGTGTTTCAGCGTTTTACTAGACTCTCCTTAGTTTTTGAAAAAAAATCAAAGTCGAAGTTGATGACGGCAAATCGTATTTTCAATGCTATACATCGAAAGATCGTCTAAAAACATGTTTTATTTATATAACACGTGGTCCAAAATTAATAATATTATAGTTATTAACGTTTTTGTGTTTTCATGCTGTAGCAGAGCAATGTCAGCATCAGACCACCAAACTGCTGGTCCATGGTCGATTCTTGGGCGTGGCTTTTTTTTTTTTCATTAATTTTTTCAGTGAATCTGACAATATTCTGATAATCAGAATAGTTTTCTTTGCCTTTTTTTAAGTAAAATATCGGGAGGTGTGATTAACAATCTTCAGGTAATGTTCAATATTTTTGCGTTATGCTTCTTGTGGAACCCTTCATGAGATAATTATATCAAAAACACAAAAATGAACTCTGATATTATTAACTTTGGGCCCCATATTACAAAAATAAAACATGTTTTTAGACGATCTTTCGATGTATAGCAATGAAAATACGATATTCCATTATAAACTTTGACCTTGAATTTTACAAAAACTAGAGAGTGTCTAGCAAAATGCTGAAACACGTGTCTCGTTATCTCAAATATAGAACTTCCCTGCAAAATTTTATCAAAATCGGTGAGGCACATATCAGACCTTCACCTTGTTAGTCATTGGCAGCTGGTGACACAAGTGTTAATTGTGCCAGAGACTAAAGAAATCTGTCTAATGCTAAAAAACAAAGTCCATGCGATGCTCCTTCTTAGTGCAGAACTTCTCTATCACTTTGGTGTTGAAGCCTCCTCTGCGTAATGCCATCTTCTTTTCCATGGACAACATTGCAAGTGCAGTGAGGTGTTTCTGGGACTTGGTACCCATGAAAAAAGTTTTCATGCCAGTGATGAAAAACAGCTTCCAGGTTTAGTTGTCATCATTGGAGCTATACAGTAATCAGGATCTTGAATAACTTTGTCACTTCCCAGAATGTATCCTATAGATTGTGTGATAGTACATGCTGAAATGGAAACAGAGCCTTCATTGTTTCGGAAGTCCTGCCTCTCATACAAAATGCATACTTCTGTCTTCAGCCTGTTCTTATCCAGAGCTGAATAATATTGAACAGCTGCTTCAAGTTCCCTTTCTTGAAAGTTTTCAGAGTAGTCACAGAGTTGATAGAGTTCAATAAATTCACTGCATCACGGCAATTTAATGAACTAAAGCGATGGTGAGCCTCTTGTGTAATTCTGTTACACACTTTGCTTGCATCAATCTGCCTGCCTTCCATTTTCCTTCTCTTACAAACTAATGAAGATTCTGTTTCAGCATGGATCTGACCTATGCCATCTCTGATCTGCCTCCCAGCACCTATGGAATTAGACACTGTATTCCTTGCTTCGATTGCATCCATTGACCTTGATTGTAACTGTTTGTATAAAAGGTCTACATATGGCATTATTTTGCTAAAAAATGTTAACCAGTAAATGAATTTTTCATTATTCAAATAATGCTGTAAACCAATCACCGCATGGCAAGTTATTTCATTTGAATTTTCTCCAATTCTAGCAAAGTTCTATAAAATTTTCCTTGTTCTCTAATATTACATTCACTGTTCTACATTTAAAGATCAACCAAGTTGTAGGACAAGTTCAGAATTCGATGCACCACCACTGATTGCAATACAGGCAAGTGTTGTGGTGACTTTGAAAAGTAAGCAGGGAAAGCTGATAAATCAAGAAAAATCACCCTTATGGATTTGTACTGCAAAGCAACTTTTTCCATAATTTCAATTGATGAGCATAGCAAAATATGAAGTGTGCACTAGGATATTGAAACTTCATTTTTGTTTGAACTACCCCTGTTGTGCCACTCATCACAGAACATCCATCAAAAGTATATACTATTAGTTTGTGTTTCTCTTCAAACATAGAATTTATTTCTAAATACATACAGAAATTGCATCTACACTTTGACCCTCTGGTTTAAAAATTTCCCAAAACCTTTCAAATGGCTTGCCATTGTTCTCGTAACAAGAAACCAATACCAACTGTGACTGTTGAGAGATATCAGCTGTTTCGTCTGCCATTACTGCAACAAAATCTGCTTCCTTCATTTCCTGCATTCTTGTTTCTTGATTTCCATATGGAACCTGAAATATTTGTCCTGAATGAGTAAGTTCATAATTTCAATATAATTGGTCCGTTATTGGACATTATAAATTTTCCAGCTAACTCATTCTTGGTTGCCAGTGTTTCGCCCCAGTGTGCCAATTGGGCCCATCAGCACACCTACCAAGATGCATGGCTAGTGCATACTGTGGAGGCCCTATCCATCTAACAATGTTTTCATTCCCCACCCTGAAGGGGGGGGGGGGGGTGCACCTAGACGGTTATGCCCTCTCTCTGGGCAAGAGATGTGGGCAGGAAGATGCTATACGATGGAAGAAAGAGGTGGGTAAAAGATGTGAAGAAGGAGGAGATGGGAGGGGGTTTGGACACTTAGCTAAGGGGTTGGCAACTTTATTTTATTTCATTATCAGTTACAAAGGTCTGTTTTCTTTCTTTTTTCATGTAAAGTTATATATATAACTTTTACAGTTTAACAGTACTTGGGCTATGAACATCAATTAAATATTATTTTTTCATTGGTTCTTAGGTTCTTTCACCGAGGTGCTCTCTGTTTTGAAGACAGGGTAGCAATATGTAAAGAATGGCATTTCATTTCCCTGGTGCACTCAAACTCTATGGGTAGATTGTAAGTTCAGTCGGTGATTGGAAATACTGGAGAGGATGCAATTCTATGGTGTAGTTGCTTAATTGCTGGAGCTGAGGGGGCTGTGAATGTTTTCAAACAAGGGCTTCCAATGGTGTAAAGGTGAAGTGCGAATTTAGGCTGGAATGGGTGGTTAGAAAATGAAGATTGAATGTTTGATTTACTGCAGCTTGTGAGTGAAAACTAAGGGTCTGTTGTAGGGGTAGATATTTAGTAATGAAATGGGGACATAGCGAATTAGACTCTCGACTGTAGGTGATGGAAATAGGGAATGGCTAGGTGATGTAGGTGGATCAATAGTTCTGATAGGGGCTATAAGTTCTAGTTGATTTTGAGGAGGTGCATGGCAGCAACGACAGCGTTGAGATTACGCGGTATGATTACCTCCACAGGTATGGCAGTGCGGGGGGGGTTTGATGTGTGTTGGGACAACTGGGCGTAGAGTGAGCTTGATTGCAATAGCCACATGTAAGGGTCTTGGCGGTACACTGAATGGTGGTATAATTGTTGTAGATGAGACAGTGCTTACACTGGATGGCTTGTGGTGGTGGGACATGAGATGGTTCCACTTTATGATGATGTCTGTGTATTGAGACTCCGCAGGCCAAGACACGTTCAACATTTTCAGGCAATGGCAGAAGAATTCTCACCATATAGGTGAGACCCGTGGAATTCTTGAATCTGAATGCCTTCTTGACTGGGATGCCTTCTGCATGGAATTCAAAGATTATTGTTTCTGCTGTGATAGAGGGGTCAACACCTCATTAGACACAGCTGAGAAAGCGGTAGCGTGGTGTGGATTTGAGAGTCTTGATGGTTTGAGGTGGGAGTAGTTGAAAAGGGGTACTTGATCCAAATTGGTGAGCTCCTATTGCAGTGGGAGGTGAGTAGCCGTAGTGTCCCCATCAACTTGAATGTTGACCCTAATTGTCGTTTGTCGGATGTCTGCTATATCCTCACGACGCATATTCAATCTGAGCAGGGTGGAGAAAATGGTGCGGGGAGACTGGAACTCGGGGGGCAGGGTTGGAGAGTAGAAATGAGTGCGTTCCAGAGGGGGTAGGGTGTAGGAGGTTTGATTCCATGTGTTCCCCTACTGCATTATCTGTACTTGTCATGAAATCTACTAATGCTAAGAAGACGTCAGGATATTTAGAATCGCTGGTCTTGCCATGACCTCTCAATACAAGCTCAAATGCCCTACAGAACTTGATACAATCAATAAGTTTGGAAAGCATATATCTATTTATTTTAACTTATTCTTTGTGTTTCAATTTTTATTTTTATTTTCATGATATGCACGACTTAGCTGTGTTGCTACATTTACACTGTTGATAGAACTGAATTTAAACACTTAATGTATGTGTTTAACATTACCTGTGTGTTCTTTTATGAATTTGTTCAGGAGGCCTAATTTTTCTATTATAAACCCAGTTTTTACTGCCTTTTGCTTTCTAATTTATAATCAAAATCCCTACTATCGGATTTTCTATTATGAACACTCGAGTTTAGGCTTTAATTACTAACCTATTGCAAACTGAGTTATTCCAATATTTTCCTTGTTTAATTCTGCATTAGGGTGTATAAGACAAATTGTTTTTGAAGTTCATTAATTATTTTTTACTTGTGGTTGTAGTAAATATTATCTGGGTTTTTGGCTTCTTCTCTTAGAACTGCTCGTTTAAAAATATATACTGTACATGGAAAAGTGCTTATCAGATGGTAATGAAATTGTTATATGTTATTGCCACATGTATCCATAGTGTAGGGGCTGCCTGGCCGAGATGGTAAAGGTGTGCTCGGTTCGCCCGGAAGGACGTGGGTTTGAATCCCCGTCAGGAAGTCGTAAAATTTAAGAAACAAGATTTCCACTTCCAGAGGTGCATATGGCCCTGAGGTTCACTCAGCCTACACCAAAAATGAGTACCAGGTTAATTCCTGGGGGCAAAGGCGGCCGGGCGTAGAGCTAACCACTCTACCCCATGAAGTGCCGCGGTTAACAATGATGGAAGCCTTTACCTTCCACTCCTCCAAGGACCTTTATGGCCTGTATGGAGGTGTCTTTGTCTTTGTATCCATAGTGTAATAGTCAAGTTACATATTTCAACCAGCCCAAAGAAAGTTCTTATCATTGTTCTACAGCAAATTTATCTCAGCCCAGGATAAACGTAGAACAAGAAACTTGGGCTTGTTTTGAAGCACTCGGTCATGGTTATCAGAAACTACAACCACTGTAACAGTAAAGAGCGATACTGACTTTAGGAAGGGTAATATTGGTGGGAAGTTGTGTGCATGCTGGACCGTGCGATTAAGCAGATGGGGTGGTGAAATCGGGTACAGCGTTGCCATGTTCAGTAATAAACACAGCGCGAAACAAATGCAGCCTTTTTTTTTTTTTTTTTTTACTTTCAACCTTTGATGTTATTTCCTTGTATAAATTCCACTTCCCATCATATTATCTCATAAGGACTTTGGACGTTCAATTGCAGGTTTAAAAATGATTGGATTTCTAATTTAGGAATGTCACACTGTACAGTTTTTACAAGGGTTATTTACATTATTTACATATCTTTATATTTACATGTTTTAAGGTATTTTCCGAAGGTTTTATAATAATCTCGTGATTGTTTTTGTTAAAACTCTCTTCTAGCCTTTGTAAGGTATTTTTAAGATGTTTGCGTTTGGTTTGTCTGATGATTTTACGGGTTGACTTTCTTTATTTTATTAGTTCTAAATTTAATTTGTCTGATTTTTGAGCTTGATGATTTATCCAAGCTTGGTGTCTTCTCTCAATTGCTTGGTCACATTCTTCATCCCATCATTCATGTTTCTTCCTAGAGTGCTTCAAAATGCCATCAGTCACTGAAAATCTAGAGATTGTGACCAAATTAAATCAGATCTGATACATAGGGGTCTCTTGTAAAAATGGAGAAGATGGCCTTCGTCATGCTGTGACTACAGTGCTGGAGCCGACAAGCAAACAGGTCCTCTGTGTGAGGGAGGCATACAATACAACCATGGCATCCACTGTCTGTCATAAGAGGTGACTAAAAAGAGGGCTCTCAGGGGCTCTTGAATTGGTAGAATTGAGTGGAGACTACAGGACCTATATTTGACTCATGCATTTCTTCCATTTACTTAATACTACTTATACCACGTTCATCTTTCCAATCTTACCTCCTATGGTCAAGTTTTGTTCTATTTCCATCCCAATGGTATAAAGTTTGAGACTTCTTAAAATACTATAACTCTTAAGTACAGAATCCATTTCATGCAGTAAATCACTCCCACCTCTCTCACCATCCTTTCTCCTATTCAGCAATGACAGAGTCAATATTAAACCATCAATCAACAAAAATAGTACTTCCACCCTTGCAGTTCCACCCTTACCTCATCAGTCAGTCTTTGCTTATCAACTTTGTGACAGTATAAAGACATCAGTGAAATTAATTTCAAAATTTCTCATTTTATTGTATTATAAGAAATTGTTTTCTATTTTTTATATAAGATTTTATTCTGTTTGGACTGAAATTTTGGACTTGGAAGAATTGTTTCAATCTCATAAACCTGGACTTATCTAGAAACTTTAAATTGACTGTTTTAAAAAACTCTTATTTATTAGTAGCAAAAATTATTATTTAAGCTGTGGATTTCAAAATTTTTGGGGGACAAATGATTTTGTAACACATTGTACTATAATGTATGTCTGGCCATTTAATCTGTTATGGTAATGGAGTAAACCATACAGCCAGTGTCTCCATGCCGAGTGTTGGGTGACGGTAAATAGCCTGACCTACTATAAGGACCAACGGCTAAGGGCGGAGGAGTCCTTAATAGAAGGGAAACGGGCCCTCAGTGGAGGAAATGCCACTGAAACTCCATATCAGCTGTAGCGTCTGTACTCCTGAAGAGCGGCAACAAAAGGCGTCTGTTCTCCATGTTGGGAGCAGCCTACAAGTTTTGGCTGACAGTAGCTCTAAAATGCCTTTGGGAGTGGCAAACCCATCGTAATAAAAGCCTATATGATGACAAGTGTACTGAAGTCTTGGAAAATGCTAGGACGTTCCCCACAAGCAACGTACAAAATGCTAGGGCGTTCCCCACAAGCGACGTGCAATTCTTGTGATGCAGGGGGAAATGTGAGAAATGGGCGACCAGCAACCAAATACATCTAGATAGCGACCATCAATGTAGTGACATTAAAAGGGAAAGTGGAAGAAATTGTAGATTTTATGGTTGACAAAGATATAGCATTGCTGGGAATCGTGAGACTAAATAGAAAGAAAAAGGTGAGAGGAAACTAAAGAAAAGATACACCTTATATTTTAGTGGAGGAAGAGAAGCCAAAAATGGTGAAGGTCTTATTTAATTAGAAAAGACCTAAAGGAATACCTAGAATTGGTGGAAAACATAAATGACAGGTTGATTAAGGTCAGACTGAGACTTGAAACTGGTGTTACAGATATAATTCAACCAGTATCCAGTATTCGGGAGATAGTAGGTTCGAACCCCACTGTCGGCAGCCCTGAAAATGGTTTTCCGTGGTTTCCCATTTTCACACCAGGCAAATGCTGGGACTGTACCTTAATTAAGGCCACGGCCGCTTCCTTCCCACACCTAGCCCTTTCCTGTCCCGTCGTTGGCATAAGACCTATCTGTGTCGGTGCAACGTAAAGCAGATAGCTAGATATAATTCAAGGGTATGCTCCACAAACAGGAAATACAGATACGGATCTAGAGGAATACCTTGACTATCTGGAAGACCATATACAGGACAAACAGGTTGTGATCATAGGAGACATGAATGCCCAAGTAGGTCAGGAAAGAAAAAAAGGAGATGAAGAGATTATAGGTCCATTTAGATATGGGAAGAGAAACATGGCTGGAGATATTTTGGTAGACTTTTGTAGAATAAATGAGTTGATCATTGGCAACACATGGTTTCAAAAGAAAAACAGTCTTTTTTGCAAGGGGCTTTACGTCGCGCCGACACAGATAGGTCTTATGGCGACGATGGGATAGGAAAGGCCTAGGAGTTGGAAGGAAGCGGCCGTGGCCTTAATTAAGGTACAACCCCAGCATTTGCCTGGTGTGAAAATGGGAAACCACGGAAAACCATCTTCAGGGCTGCCGATAGTGGGATTAGAACCTACTATCTCCCGGATGCAAGCTCACAGCCGCGCGCCTCTACGCACACGGCCAACTCGCCCGGTAGAAAAACAGTCAGAAGATAACAAGATATAGTTGGGATAACAAAATCAAAACTCTGATAGATTACATTTTGGTCAAGAAAGGTAACAGGAAAATGTTGGTAGACGTAACAGCCCTCCCAAGTGAATCTTTTGAAGGAGATCACATAGTTGTGATAGCTAAGTTAAAGATGGGAAAGATACAAAAGACGACTGAGATTAGGCAGAGAAAGCTAAGGGTGTGGAAATTGCAGGAGAAGGAAATAAATGAAGAGTTCCAGACACACATTAAAACAATTATACCTAAGGAAGACATCAGAAGGGTCGAAGAAGAATGGGCATACTTTAAAACAGTCATGGTCGAGTCTGCAGAAAAGACTTGTGGAAGAATATCAGGAATTACAAGTAATGAAAATAATTTTCTCTGTATTGAAAGAATCTTAATATAATATAAGAAATTTATTTTAACTTCAACCTATTCAATACAGTATAAGATGTTAACGTATTAGTTAAACATCGTTAAAATAGTTGAGACATGTTTCGCCCCTTCTGTGGGGCATCATCAGTCATATCAATACCTCAATATGGAGAAAATGATTTTCATTACTTGTAATGATAAGGCCAACCAGGCTAATAAAAATAAAAATAGACATCAAAACATCAAAATCAGTAAAATTTCAAAAGATATTCTATTCTTAAAGGAATGTTTAAGACTAGATCTAGTACCCAATTTTTTTAAATCAACCCAAAGGAAAAACATTCCAAAACATTTTTTTTTTGCTAGGGGCTTTACGTCGCACCGACACAGATAGGTCTTATGGCGACGATGGGATAGGAAAGGCCTAGGAGTTGGAAGGAAGCGGCCGTGGCCTTAATTAAGGTACAGCCCCAGCATTTGCCTGGTGTGAAAATGGGAAACCACGGAAAACCATCTTCAGGGCTGCCGATAGTGGGATTCGAACCTACTATCTCCCGGATGCAAGCTCACAGCCGCGCGCCTCTACGCGCACGGCCAACTCGCCCGGTCATTCCAAAACACAAATCTAAAGACATCCAAAACAAAGTCAACACCATCTGGCTCAGAAATGAAATAAAACTAATGTATAGAAAAAAATCCCTATTAAACCTGCAACTTTACTGGGAATATTTGACCACTGCTCAATCATTATCACCTCTTGAATGGAATTCATACCAAAGACATATCGCACACAAATTACAGAACATGCTGGACAGAAAGAAAAAAACCTTAAACCTCAAGTTAACATGTCTAATTGGAAGAGAGAGCTAAATCCTTAAACCAAAACAGAAACAGGGAAACTCCCACCTCCTCATGGAACAACACTCCAATCACGATCAACTTATCTAACACCACATTTTCGGACAATGAAATACATTTGTTTGACCAAGGCCTAAAATATAATTGGCCTAGTCCACATAAAGCTGAGGACATAATTACCACAATAGCAGAAGCCGAATCAAACATAAACAAACAAATTCCCTTTGACAGACAGAACAACGTGAGATACGAGATAAAAAAGAAATTACCCATACTTGTAAAAGAAGTTTCTAACATCAATAATTTCACCTCACTAAAGCAAACCCATGAATTAAGAAAAAAGGTGGATATCAAAAATGTTATAGTAACGAAAGTCGACAAAGGCAATACCGTAATCCTAATGAATAAACATGACTACATCCAAAAAACAGAGGATTTCTTTTCCGACAATTCTTACTCAATAATCTCTAAAGATCCTACCTTAAAAACTCAACGTAATCTAAAAACACTCCTAAAAAACTCACCTTTCTTATTTAATGAACACGAATATCAAAAACTCATCAACATGAATCCCAAATTACCCACCGCCAGATCATTGTCAAAAAGGACGTTCCCATTCGACCCATCATAAATAGCCGAAATAGTCCGACGTACGAAACTTCACAATTCGTCCAGAAATTTCTCAAGAAACATTTCACATTTCACAACAAACACCCTATAAAAAACTCAATAGAACTATGCGAAACCTTAAATAAATTTAAGTTACAATCTAACCACATAATGTGTTCTTTTGGCATTACCAACATGTACTCAAATATTCCCACTAAGGAAACTATAGAAATCATAAGAAATAATCTTTCCAAACACAGCACTTTAAATCTATTAGAAATAGAAGAATGCTTAAAATCGCTAAATTTCTTTTTTCATAATAATTATTTCACTTTTAACAACAAGATATACAAACAAGAACACGAAAACATCCCATCTCAGGAATACTCACCGAAATTTACATGGATAATCTCGAAAATAGTATAATAACAAATAGCATTAATGGATTGTGTCTTTGGCTATGCTATGTCGATGACACATTAGCAATAATAGATAAAAGTTGCAACAATAGTGAAGACATACTAACCTACTTAAATAGCCTAGACAACTGCATCAAGTTCACCAAAGAGGACGAGGACAATAATTGAATCAATTTTCTTGACATTACAATTACTAGGACCTTAAATAATTTTGATTTCCAAATTTACAGAAAACCTTCATTCACTCCCACAACCATAAAACAAAATTCTCTTCACCCACAGTCACACAAACAAGCCTCATTTTACAGTTTAGTGTACAGAGCACTAAAAATTCCCATGTCAACTGCCAACTTGAAAAAAGAAATAAATACCATAAAAGAAATAGCTAATTCCCATGTCAACTGCCAACTTGAAAAAAGAAATAAATACCATAAAAGAAATAGCTAGTTTCAATGGATACAATCCCTCAATCATACATAAAATAATCAATAAAGTGAAACTGAAATTGAAATTGACCACAAACCTCTCCCCAATGGAAATAAACTAATCAAAGTACGCAACCTTTACCTATACTAATCCCATCATACATCAAATCACTACCCCTTTAAGGAAACATGATATTAAGATAGCCTGTAAGACCCAAAATTCAAATCAAAATTATTCTTCAACCACAACAAGATAAACTCGGACAACAATAAATTTTCGGGTTCCGGCATTTACAGACTGAAATGCGCTGAGTGCAATAGTTCGTACATCGGTCCAACCGAAAGAAGCTTCACAACTAGATATGCAGAACATTTTAATGCCCAGAAACACAACAAACACTCAGCAATGAACATCCATATGAAGGACACAGGACACAGTTTCACCACAATCGAACAAGATCTCCAAATTTTAAAAAGACTAGATAAAGGCAGACTCATGACCGAGTTCGAAAATTTGTATATTTTCTTGGACCAAAAATACAACAGTAATAAAAACTTAAATGATCCAATAGACAACCGAAGCCCTCTTTATGAACAGTTAATAATTTCGTTCAATAAGTTAAATCTGAAAGACAAAAGACTTGTTGAAGTCCTCAAAACAACCTCTTTAAGCACCCCCACTAAGCCGTTCAACTTATCAAGCCCCAGTTCCCCCTCCAATACACACAACTCCTTCCCATGCACCAATCACAGGCCCACAGCCCTGCCTTCTCAGGTCCACTCCCCTCCACCAAGACGTCACACGTACAACACGAGGAGCAAGACGTTAGTGACAGCCAGTGCTTCACAAACCTCTTAGCAATAAGGTAACAGCCCAACAACACTTAAGGTAAGTTTTAACTTCACTGTCTCAATTCTTTAACGCGTTCATTCTTTCTCTTTTCCCGTCATTTCACTCAACTAAATAAGGACTTATCCTTCCTTTCAGATTTTCACATATGTAAGACAGCTCAACATTAATTACATCGCACAATGTTTTGACTGTCACCCATTCAACCAATAAACTGACATCCCATATTCTAACAACAGAAACACACGGATAAACTTAAAAACACTAGTCAATTGGGAAAATTTAACAACATTTCAACCGCCTTCATTCAAGCCATATTTTAACTTGTTTCAACATAGGTTCATTTTGAATCAAATATCAACTGTTGTTTACATGCACTAGGCACTCCGTCTTCATAGAGAGTGTCCAACGGAGGTGATTAGCCCATGGATACTTCGGCGAACTAATTTGTTTGAGTCTAAAATATAATTAGTCAACATAGACATCCAAGCTGAATTACGACGTAATGCAACATTTTTACATGAGCTGGTCATAATATCACATATAAAATTTCATATCTTGAAGCTAACTCTGATTAAACTACATCAGGAACGTAATATTGAGGTTTAAAAAAAAAAAATTATGGAAATTAATACAAATTTGAAATGCTTTTCCACAACATTTTACAATGTAAAATACGTGTACAGCAATTGTAATTATATGTATTCTACATTCATTCACAATATTTGTATATAAATTTTGAATTGTCTTTGAATTTAGCATCAAATAAGACTTTAAACCACCATTATTGTCAATACTGTACATATGACAGGCTTGTTTTAAGTGAAAATTCACCAACATGTTCACTAGTGTAACATTTTTTTAATCAATTTGATATTTTGTTAATAATATCTTGTAAATGGTTTTTAATGTATTCACTCATGCAACATATTTTTATAATTTCCAATCAGATGTCGGGTAGAATTTTGAGGTATTGATATGACTGGTGATGCCCCACAGAAGGGGCGAAACATGTCTCAACTATTTTAACGATGTTTAATAATAATAATAATAATAATAATAATAATAATAATAATAATAATAATAATAATAATAATAATAATAATAATAATAATAATAATAATGTTATTTGCTTTACGTCCCACTAACTACGTTTTAAGGTCTTCGGAGACGCCGAGGTGCCGGAATTTAGTCCCGCAGGAGTTCTTTTACGTGCCAGTAAATCTACCGACACGGGGCTGTCGTATTTGAGCACCTTCAAGTACCACCGGACTGAGCCAGGATCCAACCTGCCAAGTTGGGGTTAGAAGGCCAGCGCCTTAACTGTCTGAGCCACTCAGCCCGGCTTAACGATGTTTAACTAATACCGTAATACGTTAACATCTTGTACTGTATGGAATAGGTTAAAGTTAAAATAAAGTTCTTATATTATATTGAGTATCAGGAAGGAAGAAATATCAAGATATGCCGTGGTGGAATGACAGGGTAAAAGATATAGTTAAAAGGAAGAAACAAGCTTGGAAAAGATGGCTGAGAAACAGAACAACAGAATGCAAAACAGAATACAGGCACTGCAAAAAGGAGTGCTGCAAGGTGGTTGAAGAAGAGAAAAAGAAATGCTGGCAAAAAGTCACTGAATCTTTGCAAGAAGATACAAACAGAAACAAAAAGATCTTATTCCAGTGGGTTAAAAAGAAGAAAAACCCAGGTGAAGGTGCTATCTTCATTAACCCTGACAGTAACACCATACGTTTTTCTGACGTGTTGTGCGAATGAATGCCATCTGTTCCTCTTAAGGAGGGGAGAGTTATTCCCTCCACTACCTCTATTCCTTGTTCATTCCATCTGGTAACTTTAATGTAACTTTAAATAACAGGCTTTGAGTGACACGTCTTCGAAACGTGTGGTGTAACTAAAGCGATATTTATAGACGTGTTACTGTCAGGGTTAAAAATGAATAGGAGGAAGTGATGACACAGAAGCAGGATATTTTGCAGAGGTGGGGAAATTACGTTGAACAGCTTTACAGAGTGCAAAATACCTCGGTACAAGGAGAAATCGAAGAACCAGATTTATTGCAGATGGAAGAGAAGGAAAACAAGGTGTCCATGGCAGAGATTGAGTGGGCCACTAAAAGAATAAAACAAGGCAAGGCAGCTGGAATTGACGAGGTCACCATAGAAATGATAATAGCAGCAGGAGTAGTTGGTCTACAGTGGTTGTACAGACTCTTCAGAGTGATATGGAGAGAAAAGACTGTTCTAAAAGAGTGGACAAAAGGGGTCATTATACCAATTTTCAAGAAAGGAGACAGGAAGCAATGTGAAAATTACAGAGGAGTGACACTGATACCTCATACACCTAAGATCCTTGAAAGAATCTTGGATAGACAAATAAGAGACAGAGTAGAGGGAAAATTGGCAGAACACCAGTATGGATTCAGAAGAGGTAGGTCCACATTTGACCCAATATTTACATTGCGTCAAATGATGGAAAGGTATTGGGAATATGGAAAGGACATGGTAGTAACGTTTCTAGATACTGAAAATGTATATGACATTGTTCCAAGGGGTTTGGTATGGAAAACATTGACAGAGGCACAGATTGGGAATGAAACAATGCAGATGGTAATAGCATTGTATCAAAATTGCAAAAGCTGTGTTAGAAACAAACTGGGTCAAACTGAATGGTTCCGAGTTGTGACAGGCTTAAGACAGGGAAGTGTATTGTCTCCCTTACTCTTCATTATCATCATGGATAGAATTCTACATAATATCAAGAAGAAGATGATGGACGAACAAATAAAATCTATGCTCTTTGCTGATGACATTGTAGTTTGGGGAGATAATGAAGAGAAAGTACAGACACAAGTTGATTTATGGAATGAGGAGATAAGAAATTTTGGAATGAAGATTAGTACTGCGAAAAGTAAGACTTTGATCATGACAAGAGGTAACAGAAAATCCAGGAGATTGATAAAAATAGGATATGAACCTCTTCAAGTAGTGAAAAATTTTAAATATTTGGGCAGCGTGATATCACAAGATGGAAATTTGGATGGAGAAATTGATTTAAGAATACAGCAGTCTCCAAGATTCTATCAGAGTGTGAGAGACATTGTATGGAACAAAGATGTGCCAATTAATGCAAGAAGGTTTTATACTCGTCCTATTATAAACCTATATTGACCTATGCTTCAGCAGCCTGGACGTTAACTAAGCGGAACCAAAGTAAGATACAAGCAGCTGAAATGAGGTTCTCGAGGAGCATACAGGGAAAGACAAGATGAGATAGAATACGAAATGAGGAAATAAGGAGAAGTGTGGGAGTGTGTAAACTTCAAGAAGAGATTGATATAGCAAAACTAAAATGGTTTGGACACGTGATGAGAATGCCAGAAGAGAGAAAACCAAAGAGAACATCCATGGATACAGAGACTGGAAAGAGGCCTAGTGGACGTCCTAGAATGAGATGGAGGAGCTCTGTTGTGTACTGTACTGCAAATAGAGGAGTCGATAGGAATAAAGTACTAGAAGAGGAATGGTGGAAAGATCGAGTAAAGTGGAGGGCTTTGGTACACTACCCTACCCAGAAAGAATCTGGAAAAGGGAATGGATGAAAAAGGGAAGAAGAAGAAGAAGAAGAAGAAGAAGAAGAAGAAGAGGAAGAAGACTGTACTATAATGCGTAATTCAGGAAATGCGATTCCTGTTGCTTAATACACAACTTTCTAGAACATTTAACACCGGGTCAGCAAGAAAGAAGAGACTTTTGAATGGAGAGAATAAAAGTTAATGTAATTGGTAAATGTGAAATTCGAAGGTGAATTCTGCATTCTGAGTGGTTTTCTTTGGTGCTTGCACCATTTTCTGTCTTTCGATCTTGCCCTGCCTCTTCGGTGGGAGCAAGGTAGCATCTGTGTCTTTGACCATCTGACTATCTTAGTGAACAGACGTGCTCATCCTTCGGTCCCCGATTGGGAACCTTGGCCATCTCAGGGCAAGCACTGTTACTTTGTAATACAGGAGTTTGTTCTCGAATTTAATGTTCACCGCTAATTTTAAACTTTACAATGTCTTAACTTATCAGCTTTTTTTTTTGAGGCAAACCATTTTTTTAAAACCTTTTCACTTATCTTAATTTAACTTATTCATCTGGTTTACCATCTTGTAATTCCATTTCAATCAATCACTCAATCAATCAATCAATCAATCAATCAATCAATCAATCAATCAATCAATCAATCAATCAATACTGATCTGCATTTAGGGCAGTCACCCAGGTGCCAGATTCCCTATCTGTTGCTTTCCTAGCTTTTTCCTAAATGATTTCAAAGAAATTGGAAATTTATTGAACATCTCCCTTGGTAAGTTATTCCAATCCCTAACTCCCCTTCCTATAAATGAATATTTGCCCCAGTTTGTCCTCTTGAATTCCAACTTTATCTTCATATTGTGATCTTTCCTACTTTTATAAACGCCATTCAAACTTATTCGTCTACTAATGTCATTCCACGCCATCTCTCCGCTGACAGCTCAGAACATACCACTTAGTCGAGCAGCTCTTCTTCTTTCTCTCAATTCTTCCCAACCCAAACATTGCAACATTTTTTTAACGCTACTCTTTTGTCGGAAATCACCCAGAACAAATCGAGCTGCTTTTCTTTGGATTTTTTCCAGTTCTTGAATCAGGTAATCCTGGTGAGGGTCCCATACACTGGAACCATACTCTAGTTGGGGTCTTACCAGAGATTTATATGCACTCTCCTTTACATCCTTACTACAACCCCTAAACACCCTCATAACCACGTGCAGAGATCTGTACCCTTTATTTACAATCCCATTTATGTGATTACCCCAATGAAGATCTTTCCTTATATTAACACCTAGATACTTACAATGATCCCCAAAAGGAACTTTCACCCCATCAACGCAGTAATTAAAACTGAGAGGACTTTTCCTATTTGTGAAACTCACAACTTGACTTTTAACCCCGTTTATCAACATACCATTGCCTGCTGTCCATCTCACAACATTTTCGAGGTCATGTTGAAGTTGCTCACAATCTTGTAACTTATTTATCACTCTATAGAGAATAACATCATCCGCAAAAAGCCTTACCTCCGATTCCACTCCTTTACTCATATCATTTATATATATAAGAAAACATAAAGGTCCGATAATACTGCCTTGAGGAATTCCCCTCTTAATTATTACAGGGTCAGATAAAGCTTCACCTACTCTAATTCTCTGAGATCTATTTTCTAGAAATATAGCAACCCATTCAGTCACTCTTTTGTCTAGTCCAATTGCACTCATTTTTGGCAGTAGTCTCCCATGATCCACCCTATCAAATGTTTTAGACAGGTCAATCGCGATACAGTCCATTTGACCTCCAGAATCCAAGATATCTGCTATATCTTGCTGGAATCCTACAAGTTGAGCTTCAGTGGAATAACCTTTCCTAAAACCGAACTGCCTTCTATCAAACCGGTTATTAATTTCACAAACATGTTTAATATAATAAAAAAGAATGCCTTCCCAAAGCTTACATACAATGCATGTCAAACTTACTGGCCTGTAATTTTCAGCTTTATGTCTATCACCCTTTCCTTTATACACAGGGGCTACTATAGCAACTCTCCATTCATCTGGTATAGCTCCTCCGACCAAACAATAATCAAATAAGTACTTCAGATAAGGTACTATATCCCAACCCATTGTCTTTAATATATCCCCAGAAATCTGATCAATTCCAGTCGCTTTTCTAGTTTTCAACTTTTGTATCTTATTGTAAAAGTCATTGTTATCATATGTAAATTTTATTACTTTTTTGGCCTTAGTCTCCTCCTCTATCTCGACATTATCCTTGTAACCTACAATCTTTACATACTGCTGACTGAATACTTCTGCCTTTTGAAGATCCTCACATACACACTCCCCTTGTTCATTAATTATTCCTGGAATGTCCTTCTTGGAACCTGTTTCTGCCTTAAAATACCTATACATACCCTTCCATTTTTCACTAAAATTCGTATGACTGCCAATTATGCTTGCCATCATGTTATCCTTAGCTGCCTTCTTTGCTAGATTCAATTTTCTAGTAAGTTCATTCAATTTCTCCTTACTTCCACAGCCATTTCTAACTCTATTTCTTTCCAGTCTGCACCTCCTTCTTAGTCTCTTTATTTCTTTATTATAATAAGGTGGGTCTTTACCATTCCTTACCACCCTTAATGGTACAAACCTGTTTTCGCATTCCTCAACAATTTCTTTAAACCCATCCCAGAGTCTGTTTACATTTTTATTTACCGTTTTCCACCGATCATAGTTACTTTTTAGAAACTGCCTCATGCCTGCTTTATCAGCCATATGGTACTGCCTAACAGTCCTACTTTTAAGACCTTCCTTTCTATCACATTTATTTTTAACTACCACAAAAACAGCTTCATGATCACTAATACCATCTATTACTTCAGTTTCCCTATAGAGCTCATCTGGTTTAACCTAACTCAAGTAATTGTTTCTTTAAGTCATCAACATGAAGTGTTTCAGCGGTGACCCAAGTTTCTTTTGCTGCTGAGTTGGTGTAAAAATGCATTACGATTTTGGTTTGTGCAGAATAGAACTAGCCCTCAGGTTAATCGACATGTGTCATTGGAATAGGTTTTCAATATATTTGAATTTAGTGCTAAACAACTTGTAATTTATGAAAATGTCTTTTAGCGCACTACACGTCTCAAATTATGTCAGCATTATGGTTTCATTTTGATTATGTTACCAGAGTTCTGTTTAAAAAAATTCTAGAGTTCTGAAACTTTAAAAGAAAATGTAATCCAAGGGCAATTCCCCTCTCCATTTCCTTTCATCACAAAAGGCTACATTCCATTACCTCTTAGGGTTCCATGCCATTTCCCGCATCTGTTCCATAGTTGTCATGTTTCCTAACTTGTTTGATAATATTTTGTTTTGCGATACATTGGTTGAGTCTAAGGTTTATTTCAACTTTAAAATTTCCTTTTTAAATTATTATTATTATGTATTAATTAATTATTGCAGGTCATTATCGCAAACAACTTCCCTCTCTCCCCTCCCTTAGCTCAGTTAACCAGGTTTGTTCCGTATTATGTTTTTGAAATCAAGAAGGTCTTTGTTCTCCTGTCCTTTGTAGCCTGTCTTTCTTTACTTGACACTCCCATCCTTTTCATAATTCAGTTATTTACAGTAGAGTCTCGCTCATCCGACCTTCGCTTATCCGACACTGGTAGGCTTAAAATGATTTTTAGGTAGAGGCAATTCTGGGACCCCCGGTATGGAGGGTGCGACCGTGGGACAAGCACTGACTGTCATGTGGAGGGAACTGTTTTTCCTCAAGGACAGGTGCAGCGAGTTTTCAGTCATTGTTCAGTGTACTATTAGTTGGGTACGGATGTTATAGTTTTCATATCCTCTTGGAGTATGGTGAGTAAATGGAAGAAAGTAATTGTTTCTGTGGAAGACAAGTTGACTGGTTTAAAGAGACTGGACAAAGGAGAAACTTTTCAAAAAGTGGTTTCAGATTATGGTGTTGTACGTGTTACAGTGGGAGACTGGAAACATAAGAGGGAAGAAATTGAAAAGTGGTGCTCTACCAGAACAACAAGTGATGCACTGAAAATAAGAAAAACAATGAAAAATGTGAGTACGAAAAAGTAAGTGAAGCACTATTTCTTTGGTTCACTCAAAACCGAAAAAAAGGCCTGTCAATATCTGGCCCCATTCTGCAATATATGCGGTGTATTTCCAGAACGGGTTTAATAAAAGGGACCCTAATTTTACTGCCAGTGCTGGGTGGCTTGATCGGTGGAAAAAAAAACGGTACGGCATTGGGCAGCTTAATATCTATGGAGAAAAACTGTCAGTTAAATCCGATGAGGTTGTGAAATTTAAAAGGAAATTTCAAGAAATAATTCTTGCTGAAAGATTAACCGGTGATCAGATTTTTAATTGTTATGAGACTGGGCTAAATTTCAAGTTGCTGCCATCAAAACTCTCACAGCCCAAGCCAAGACGTCTCCACCTGGCTACAAGCGTAGTAAGGAAAGAGTTTTACTGTTCTTGCCTATAGTAATATTACTGGGAACTTAAAAGCAACCGTGCTTATGATCGGCAAAGCAAAGAAGCCTAGGACATTTAAAAACATTTCTGTTAATGTTCCTGTTCATTATGCCGCCAATGGACCAAGGTGTGCTGGAAATATTGAAGAGGAAATATCGGTGGAAACTCCTTTCAGCCCAGATAGAGAAAATGGACAATGGTTAACGATATGATAGAAAATTTAAAGCGAAACAATATGAAAGACGTGGCATATTGGATAGCGCAGTCTTGGGAAGAAGTTGAAACAACGACATTAGAATGTTTTGGAACATATTGTTGAGTGAGGTTGAACATCAAGAGGTGGTACAAGAAGACATGGAAAACATTGTTCCCTTACTGAATTGCATTCCTGTCTGTGAGGATGCTACGACTCAAGATGTAAGTGCTGTGCACAAGATCAGCTGTTTGAACTAACTGACCCTGACATTATTCGTTTTGTGAATGCTAATGAAAATGTGGGTGATGAAGAAGAACGAGGCATTGCAGAACAAAAGGAGAAAACGATGACTCACAGTGAAGGATTATCGTCGATGGCGGGATCTCGCACCAAGACAACGTGAATCAGCAAGCAAGCAGACATTGTTGACAAGTTTCTTTTCGTAAGACATTTGGAATGTTTTCGTTCAATACTGCATCTACTGTACAATTGAATTGATAAGTCAATAAACAGAGTACCGTAAGACATAATAATACAGTACAGCCTTCCTGTTTGTCTTACTTCATTTTCAAAGATATTCTGTATTATCCGACATTTTCGGTGATCCGACGTATTCCAGGTCCCATTTAGGTCGGATAATCGAGACTCTACTGTACTTAAGAGGCAAATGCTCTTATTGATTTTTCTCTTGAAACAATAATCCCTACTATCTATCAAGTAATTGATGTACCATCATATCATTTATTGTATGTGGATGCTCATACTTTTATCCACTCTTCATTACTGCACAGGTAATGAAATTCAAGAGTGAATATAATAATAAATGGATAGGACAGCAAGAAGTAACATAAAAAATCATTAAAACATTTTCAAAGGAAATGCATTTTATTACTTCATGATGTCAAATAGCTCTCCTAAATATCTGAAACATCTTTCAAAATAATATGAAACATACGTCCTTGACTCATACATATTGTACGTATGTTCCAAGAGGCTCTGAGAGTGGTTTCTCAGAATCTAGGAGTAAACTCTGCATAGAAATGTTTAGGTGATAAGGTAATTCCATCATATCCATCAGGTGAAGGTGGTGGGTGATCTGCTGGGACTGAGAGCGAGAATGTGTGGAGAAGTGTTGCAAAAAAGAGAAACAAGCTCTTCCTGGCAAGAATTTCTCCAAGACATCTTCTTCTACCTGTAACAAAGAATTCTTTCATCAAGAAATAGAAAATTCTCACTATTAAGAACTGTCCTATGATTAGGTTGTTCTCAAATAACTAGGTAGCTCAAACACATTCTTCTCCATTTTTGTTCAGAAATACAATAACAGCTTTTATAGATGTTATCCTCTGAAGATATTCTCCCTAAATTTTACCTAGCTCAGACCAGTACTCAACTTCAGTACTTGGTAGTTAGGAAGTAGTATAGGATCATACAAGAAGTACAAATATAGTGATAAGTCTGTGTGGGTAGGAAGGGCAATAGGAAATAAAGACCAGGACAAACTCCATTTCTCCTTACCCTTGTCCCTCCTCCTTATGGCTTCTATTATTCTGTTTCCAGCAAAATTTCCTCAAGGGTACTGCTTAACTCCATCACCTTCACCAAATTTTACTCCCTATTTTGTTCCATCCGTCAAGGCTTGGAAATAATCCTTGTCCCTCCCCATTTTGCCTGATCAGCTGCCTACCTCTCAGGGTTTTATAACTGTTCTGTTCTACTCTAGAATGGTCTCCCATCCAAAATAAAGATTCTAACCCCAAAGATTTAGACAGCCTGTTAGGAAGGAGTTTGTAAATACAGTCAAAACCATTTATTGCAACACCTCTTTTAATGATGTATTGGATTATAACGACGAAATCTAATGCTCCCATCTAAATCCTATATAAACACTGCCTTTAAAAAAACATTCAGATGGTGTTTCTGTATCAGTCATGTCCCCAGTAACACGGAAATACACTTTTTGATTTTCTGTAATTTCTCTGTCTGTCTGTCTGTCTGTCTGTCTGTCTGTCTGTCTGTCTGTCTGTCTGTCTGTCTGTCTGTCTGTCTGTCTGTCTGTCTGTCTGTCTGTCTGTCTGTCTGTCTGTCTGTCTGTCTGTCTGTCTGTCTGTCTGTCTGTCTGTCTGTCTGTCTGTCTGTTCACACATCACTAGAAAACGGCTGAAGAGAATTTAATAGAAATCAGTATGCGAAGTCAGGGAATAAGTCACTACAATCTAGGCCATAAATAATTGTATTCGCACTGAGTGAAATGGTAGTTTAGGGGAAGGCCTAAAATTTAATTCTCAAATATTTATGTTATTAGTGGTCGTATTTTAATGAAAATTGGTATGCAAAGTTGGGGAATAAGTCGCTACAATCTAGGCTATAAATAATTGTATTCACGCTGAGGAAAATGGTAGTTTAAGGAAAGGCCTAAAATTTAATTCTCAAATATTTATGTTTTTAGTGGTCCTATCTCAATGAAAATTGGCATACAAAGTTGGAGAATAAGTCGCTATAATCTAGGCCATAAATAATTTTGTTCAAGCTGTATGAAATGGTAGTTTAGGGGATGGCCTAAAATTTAATTCTCAAATATATATTAGAGGTCGTATCGATAAATATTACATAACTAAAGTTATATAGTATTAAATTTCCGATCATTTATGTCTTATAAATTTTTACCATACCAGTTATGATCACAAAGATATTTGTGAATTTGGATTTTTGTTACTAAGTGCATATCGGCGCCGAGTCATGAGAAAATGGGTAAACTGAATTTAATGAAAATTGGTATGTAAAGTCGGAGAATAAGGAACTACAGACTACGCTATAAATAAATTTATAATTCACAGAGTCGAAGGAAAACTAAATGTGAAAGCCTACAATATAAAAACCTCATAACATTGATCAACAATAACATTACATTGACCATTGTTTGTTGTGATGTGCTTTGTGTCTTCTGTTGCCACTCATCTCCAGTAGATAGGATTACTGCTGTGTACCGAGTATTTTTTTAATTTGCTTTACGTCGCACCAACACAGATAGTTCTTATGGCGATGATGGGATAGGAAAGGGCTAGGAGTATGAAGGAAGTGGCCTTAGCCTTAATTAAGGTACAGGCCCAGCATTTTCCTGGTATGAAAGTGGGAAACCACGGAATACCATATTTAGCGCTGCTGACAGTGGGGTTCGAATCCACTATCTCCCGGATGCAAGCTCACAGTTGCGTACCCCTAACCACACGGCCAACTCGCCCGGTCATAGAGAGTGTAACAGCCTGCCTGAATATTGACGGGAAGTAGCTGGGGAGTTACATACCTTTCTTCTTCAACATGCCATTCCTCTGGTTCATAAATTTTCTGATACTACTGGTACGTAACACACTGGTTCATCATAGCATTCGAGCTATTCAATCCCTACTCTGAAGCACTGATTGGAATGAGCAGTGTGCATATTTAACGAAATAATGGCAGAGGAATATTCACGGCAGTCTGCAACCTGGTCATTCCAGCTCTGGAACTTTGCACCGTAGTACTGTTCCTTAAAAAAGATCAAATGTGCAGTTTTTCATTTGATCGAGTATTTTATATGATAACATTGCTTTTAATTGCTACAGTCCTACTGACGTTTTTGTAATGACCTATGTTGACTTCAGTTAGGAAAACCACAAAGTCAGTCTTTCTGAGAATCCCATAGCAAAGCACGGATACATCAGCTAGTATAGTATAAAACGACATATTTTTGTCATATATTTTGGAGAAATGTATCAACTATAACATCCAATGTTGATGTTTTGTTTGTTATGCATTTAGGGATTGCTGACAACAATGTAAAGCTTATTTTCAAACTTTTGTTTTCAGTAGATTGTAGATTTCAAATGAGTCTGTCTGTTAAATAACTAAGGCAAGCATAGCAAAATAAAGGGAAAGTGTTTAATATTGAGGTATTTAATATGGTGATTACAAGTGGGGAAACAAACCACAGAGTTGCCAATAAATTGGGTGTATCACACAACGATTTCAGCAATTTAGAAGGACAGGGAGAATATCTCATTTATTAATCAAGATCGTGCACGACATTATTGATCAACTTGTATACTTGATACTCCTTTACTTATTATTTTGTATTTTGCTGACATATTATTGCTGTACGTACTGTGTAAACGTTAGAAGAAAAATTCCTCTCAGTCCCAGTACACAAATACTGTATCACAAATACAGTACTTATTTCACTTACGTTTTTTGAAGTTTTAACTTTATTCCGTTAATTAACCATGTAAGTATGCAGCCTAAAACTTACACATATGACATTTCTGCAACAAAAAACCCGGTTACCCGGTTAGTGTGACTATTGCCTGTAACAACTGTTAATTGGCAGTCCCTTCAGAGTTGTTATAACTGGTTTCAACTGTATATAAATATCTTACTTATGTGTGTGATTTTTGCAAATAAATTTAATATAGATATGAGATGTACATATGTGTAAAGGTATAAATAGTGAACAATGTGATTACCAGTGATATTAGGTTTTTATGTAATGCCAAGCAGAACATGGCAATATAGTGTATATGGAACTAGCTCCTTTTATATTGTCATCCATAATATATATTACGGTACAGAAATAAAGCAATACTACTACTAATTGCGTACACTTATAAATTGTTGTCCTTATCCTGTCTGTGTGTTACTATCCTTTATCCTTTTGATGCGTGTTCGAAACCTTCATCATTTCCATTTCATTTCACATTTTTATGAAAACAAAGATTTACTTTCATGTCTTATCCGTGTAAAATAATGTTATTTTTTTAAACCCATTACACATACGACCCACTATGGGTCTTGCCCTGCCAAGATGACTGCTTCCCATCATATTTGGCCAGTATGACATCCTCAGCCTTATTGCTTGGCTTTTGTGACCAGATTAATTGTCTCTCATACAAAACAGTTTCTCAGTTGGTCTCACAAGACTAACTAAACTCCAACCCAGTTCTTTGTCAAGCCAAGAATCAAACCCATTGCCTCTGGATTAGAGGAAAGCATGCTACCCACACTCTCCCTCTCTCTCATCATTCCCTCAATTCTGAGGATCATGATCTCCAAGGTCATCCTTCGCCGTGCAGCCACGCTAGAGAGCACATCGGAGGGACCTAGCCCCAAAGCCTCAACTTGGAATCCCAGACTTCCGGCCCACCGCCCGCCGAGAGCACCGCTTCGCCACTAACAGCCGCTAGCTTACATAGTCAACGAAGACTACTACAGCTATGAGCCACCCTGGTGGCACATGAGCAATTGTCACGTGAACTTGGTTTCCTGAGTTCGTGCCTTGCCTGTGGCATAATGCACGTATAATAAGTAGCCTGACATGACTCCGGCAACAAGTTGAGCACATCTAGTGCGGTCCGCTAAAAAGCATTTGACTTTCCAATATTTCATCCCCATTCCTTCTAACTTTTCCCTAACCAACTTCTCCAAGATGAATCCCACAATGCCTATAAAGTCAAGATACAGGAACAAGCCTGGTGGATTGGGTAGCCAGGCGCCTGTTCCAGCCCCAACCAGAATTTACCCTATTAGGAGTCATACAGTCTCCACCAAAAAATCCCACCTCTCCCTAAAAGTTCCTCTTCTCAACACTCCAGTTGATCCTCATCACCAGCAGTTTCTCATAAATCTGACTCGGTATCTTGTGTCATCACAGAATTAGACGACCACAACTTTGAATACTCATTCGAATATGTCTGCAATAATTCAAATTTTCCAATCACACCTAAATGTAAAATAGCTGCAGTTCCTCTTGGTGTCACAGGACCTGTGCCTCTGAATCAGATCACAGTACTCATCACCATCAGGGATCTTGTCAATCCACGTTGCCTACGTAGAAGAAATGCTTACCAACATTCTAATGATCACTCCTATCTGAGAAAATCACTTCTTAGACACCCTAGAAGGACTGCTTGCACTCAAGGATGTCCCTAAACCCCTGGTTATTCACCCACTTGAATCTCACCCCGATCAAAAAATGGAAGAAGAGAAAAAAGAAGAAGGTGAAGATTTTGAAGGAGCCGAAGAAGAACTATCACAGTTTATTCCAGAACTATGCGACTGTGGCACTCAAACTACATCACCACTGTCTCTAAAGGGCACGAGCACTCAAACCTCACCCCTACCTACCCGCACAGTCTTCAATCAAACCAGAGAAATCACCAAAGAAATACCTATCAAAACCAAACAAAAGGAAGTCCAAGTAAATATCAAAATTATCCAGCCTACAACCTCTCAAACTACTCAAACTGATACTTTGTCAGCAAAAACTCCACAACAAACATTATCTGCAACCAAATCGCAAATTTTCCCCATGCCTGGCTCCACAGAAAACCAGAAATTTCAAAGAAAACCTTATCAACACTAAACAAAAGAAAGCTCAAATAAACATTAAAATTGCCCAACCTACAAACTTTCAAAAAACCCAAGAAACTCCTCAACAGCCGTTATCCATATCCAAATCACAAATCTCTCCCTCTCCTAGCAATAAAATTGCACCTACTGAGAATCAAACTCGCACCAACTTAAGCAAACCTTTTCCACAACTTTCCTTAATCTTCATGTGCTACAACTGCCTACAGTTAAATCATTCTGCTGCAAAATGCCCTGAGACCTGCTGTAACAGATGCAGAGATCATCATCACCACTCCGTTTGCCCAGTCCTACGAGACCAGCCAAAATGTGTCAACTCTCAAGGCAAACACGCCGCTTCCTACCCTGGCTGCTCTTTCTTCAAAAAAGCAGTCAAGGCTCACTACATTGGTAACAAGCACCTTCATCCTCAACCACCAAAATCAAAAATACCTTCGCTATTAAACCTAAATCCCAACCAAAACAACAGCCATGTAATACACTCGCAACCTCTTTTCATGACAGAGCTCCTAAAATGTCTCCTTTCTCTTCTAACAAGTACAAATTAAGTCGAGTATCATCTAAACCCAAGACCCATTCCAACCCAGAAACAATGTATGCCTCAACAGCAAACCACACCCCTAATAAATCTCCTCTAGATCTCAAGCTAGCCAGACAGATGACAAGCACCTCCAAAAATGTTAGTAGTCACATAACCCTTACCCACCAAATCTGATACACAAAAATTGCCACCACCATATTTCAACCACTCCACATTTACAATCTTTCCAACCTTCCTTGAAATACTGGAATCATTGCAACTAGAAACAATGTAGCACAGCAACAAAGTTGAAACCAAGATGGCACAATCAATTGATATGGGACATAGGACCGCCAAGGTCGGAGGTGCCACCTTTCAATCATCCACTGGCGCCCCCCTTCGGGAGATTAGATAATACACAAAATAAAATACACTTAAAAGACATAATTACAGTAATCCATTCATTCATTCCTTCATTCACTCAACAATTATCCAGCAAGTCAGTGGGATCTACTCAGCAAATACTTGCGGCAAGCCGCTTTAAACTTGCGATAAGTGGGATTGTCCCTAATGTTCGCAGGTAGTAAATTCCATTACCTGGACACAGAGATTAAGAAGGAGCGGTTGTAAGCAGTAGTGTGGTTCACAGGTATTGCAAGAGAGGAGCCAGATCTTGTATTGTGGTTATAATAGGACGAGAGGTAGGAAAAAGGTGAAGAAATATAGTTGGGAGTATTAGTGGAAAGTATTTTGTGCAGAAGTGATAATATGTGAAGTTCACGGCGCTGGTGCACTCGAAGCCACGACAGCTCCCTATATTAAGGTGATTATGAGCATCATATCACAGATTAAATATATATATTATGCAACTGTTCAAGCTTCCATCCAGTTTCTTGTTACTGTTGCAGGTTATTTCATTCAACACAGTGTCATGATGGTCAAGTATAGGTAGTATCAGAGAGTGAATTAGTTGTACTTTAAGTCGAACCAAGAATACATTACTGAATCGTTTCAGAGGATATCAGCATTTGTGTACTTTATTACATGTGCTTATCACCTGTTGAGTCCAATTTAGGGTCTCAGTCATAATAATTCCTAAGTTAGTCACTGAAGTAGAGTAGGGTACGATTTTATTGTTTAAAATTATTGAAGAGATGTCCCATTGCTTGAGGGAATATAGGTTTTTACTGGTGCCGAAAATAATAACTTGAGTTTCTTTTTTTGGATTTATTAATAAACTGTTTTTATTTGCATAGCCACTAAGATGATGTAGGTCAGAATTTATTTTAATAATTGCAGTATCAATATCACTCAGTTTTGAATGATAGTAAATCTGTAAATCATCAGCGTACACTTGCAATTTGCAGAATTTAAGAGCTTTTGATATATCACTAATTTGGATGATAAATAACAGAGGGATAATCCTGAGGGACACCGAGGGTCTACATACTTTGCCAGCACCACATTTCAATAGAATTTATTTTCTTCAGGAGTAAAATACTCAGATGACAAATTCATAAGGTTACATTGCCCAAAACTTAACACTGATGTGTTTAAAACAGCTATGGATTTCTTCATACATTCAGAATAACTCGTACTTTTCAAGATATGGTAAAAAAAATTACAGATGTAAAAGATTTTTATTACCTAAACATGCAGTGAAGAATATGTGGAGTGGACAATTTGTTCATTTTAATGCTGAACATCAACTGTTAAATGTTAAGGTTAATTCAAATCAAATTATTATATGAAAAGAAAGGAACATCAAACAGAACACATAAAAGGATAAACAAAATTGTAGTTCAGAATTGGAAAGGAACAAACTTCAAATGAAGTCACATATAGAGAGATAGGAAGAAGAAAAGGAACACATAATATGATGAACATTATGGCAGGTTAGTGTGGGAAGAGGGAGCAGCAGAAAGACGACACTAGGACAAACATGAAAACACAAAACCAACACAGGCCAAGCACAAAAGGAGAAAAGTAACCCAACGAATCAATGTAAGTCATGAAAAAATTAAATAGTGTATGGTTTTTAGTGCCTGGAGTGTCCGAGGGCAAGTTTGGCTCACCAGATGCAGGTCTTTTGATCTGACGCCTGTAGGCGACCTGCGCATCATAATGAGGATGAAACGATAATGAAGACAACACATACACCCGGCCTCCGACCTTTCTGGAAATCCAACCTGGAACCCCTGTGCATACTAACTATTTAGCCATGGAGCCAGACAATGTAAGTAATGAAAGGAAGAAACAAGTGCAGATCGAGTCATATTATAAGATAGGAACATCAATCGGATACTATATTTTAAATATTTTATTTAACAGGTCTTCTGTCAAAAAAATTTCATGAGAAAAACAACAAAACAGCCTATACTTAGTGAAATCAAAACATTCCACAAAAAATTTTCATCCTTGGGAGAGACTGATAGTGTATTTAAAATGACTGTATTTCACTTGCTTTTCAACTACAGTACATATAACTTATAAAATGTATCAATGCCATCAAAAACAGGGAAAATATTCTAAGTTTATCCACTGATGAAGTTTTGTTTCACAGGGTCAGTTGGTGTGTATATTTCATGAGCTTGGCAGACTGATTTCTAATAGCACCCTCTGACTCAGTGAGGAAAACAGTAGAAAAACTACCTAGAATGCCTCTTTAGTTACGACTAGGCTATATATGACAGCTGATGGTGGAACTGTTGACGATCCAACTAGTCTTGCGGTTGAAGACTCAAACAAACAAACAAACAAACAAACAAACAAACAAACAAACAAACAAACAAACAAACAAACAAACAAACTTCCATGCAAAGGTGATATGCATGATTAAAGTAAAAGAAGACTTAACGGTTGGAGAGATACCTTCAAATATTGAACTAAACCAGGGATGCAAATAATTTTACTAATGACATTTTGGATATTGAAGGGAGGGAGAATAGAACAAGCCCATGTCTTAACAATAAAGAAATTCCTGGCCTGGTTTTTGCAGATGACATCCTTCTGCTCTCCCTAACATTAGTCGGTATGAAATTTCAGCACTTTGTTTATTAATATTAAGAAAATAAAAATAATTGTATATAAAAATGGAAATTAATTTAATAAAAAATAAAGGTATAGTTAGAAGGTGTAGAATTAGAAGTAGTCAATAAAATATTTAAGAATTATATTAACATCTAATGGGAAGTGCAATGAACAAATAAGGCAAGAAAAAATGAAAGGGCTGGCTTCTCTATCTAGCACAAGATGTTTGGAGGGGAAGATGCCAAATACTGAATATAATATTTTAAATATGCTTGTAAAATCCAGAGCATCGTATGGAGTAGAAGTATGGGACATTGAAGAAGGTATTAAAGAACTAGATGTAATAGGTAATACAGTAAATTCTGCAAGACAATAATGGGACTACCAGAATGTGGAGCTAATAGTGGAGTTAGAATTTTTTGCAAAGATATAATTAGGCCTATACAAGCAGTAATAGCTAAAAAGATAATAAAATATTGGTTAAGATTAAAAACAGGAAATGGGAGCAAAATATTGAATTTAGCATACCAACATCAGATGAAACATTTAAATGATGATTATTGGCTAAACAAAGCAAAAAGGATGTTAGACAGAATAGGAATGAGAGACTGTTGGGATAAAGAGATTCAGCACAAAGATAAGATGCTGAGTAAGAAAGTAGTGGTTGAGAGATAATGAGAAGCAGAAGATAATGACAGAATGTCAGACCAAAGGAACATTATTAGAATTCTGCAAAATTATCTGAAAATTCTCAATAAGGAAAGACAAGCTTATAAATAGAGAAGTAATAGGTATGATGTGGTGGCTAATAAGAATAAGTGTCAAAGATAGAAACATGAAGAATATCATTTATTCTGTGGAGAAACAATGGAAGGGGCACATCTATTGAGAGAATTTAGGGGACTGACCCACTTAGCAAAAACAGAAAGAGAGAAAGAATCCTTACAATTGTAAAATTATTAAATAAAGAGTGGATTGCTCTGGAAAGAACAGCTACATTTTTCTGTATTTGAAAAATATGTGGCAAAAGAAAATAAACACTAACCTATGAAAAGTAGAATACTGTACATGTTTGTGCTGGAGTAATATTGTGTGACAGACACCTAGGACAAATAATTTTTAAAAAGTGATAATTTGTCCAATGGATATAAACACTATTAGGTTTAAGCGTAATATTTAATTTAGTAATAGACAAAATATTTATAAAAGTAAAATCAAATGCATCAAAAAATTGGATTGCAATAAATGAAGTGATCAAGAACTAGAGGATGTGAGTACCCTATTCTACTTTATTTTATTCTGTTCCATTCTATTATACATTCCTTGACATTGAGAAGGCCTATGACAGCATTGCAAGAGAGAAGATATGGGAATGCCTGAGAAAAAGGAATGTGCCAGAGGGACTGGTAAGGAAAGTTCAGATGCTGTATGAGAACTGTACTAGCTGTGTGCAATTGGGTGACAGGCATTCATCCCGGTTCAAGACCGAAAGTGGAGTCCAACAAGGCAGTGCACTATCCCCATTATTGTTTATTACATCATGGATGACATAATGAAGAACATAAAGAAAACCTCCGGTGAACTAAATGCAATGGCCTTTGCTCATGATGTTATGATCTGGAGAGAAACTGAGGAACAAGTACAGTCTAGACTCAATGAATGGAAGGTTAAGTTCCAGGAGTTCAATCTCAAGATAAGTGAACTCAAAACAGTAGCGATGGCAATAAACAGAGAGGGACGACTAGCAAACATCATGCTAGGAAACCATCCACTAGAAAGTATGGAAAGCGTTACATACCTCACAGTGTAATATCTCGAGATACACTAGCCACAAAGGAGGTGGGAAATAGAGTGCAGAAGATCTCTCACTTTTACCAGCAAGTACGAACACTCCTCTGGGATCCCAAAGTACCAACAAAATAAAAGCTGGTGATGGTCAATCAGTACTTCATACCAATCTTAACCTATGGTATTGAAACCTGCACCCTCACTAAGAAAGACTCATCAAGGTTGCAGGCATCCGAGATGAAGTTCCTTAGGTCCACAATTCAAAAAACCAAACCGAACACGTTAAGGAATGATGTGGTTGGGAAGGAAGATAGGATTGTTACATCATTGTTAGATTGGCTCAGCATGTCCAGACTGAGGTGGTTTGGGAATGTAATGAGGATGGAGCCAACAAGGACAGCATATGTTAACTTGGAGAGACATGTGGTAGGGAAACGGATGGTGGGAAGACCAAGAACCCACTGGATGGACATCATAAAGATGGATATTGCAGATCGGGAAAGAATACTGGAGGATGTCATTAACAACAGAATGTATCTCAATAAGACAGAATGGAAGAGGCTCGCCAACAGTACCCGGGAAACTGGAACTGCAGAATGATGATGATGATGATGATGATGATGATGATGATGATGATGACATTGATGACATACATACATCTTTTCTGAGTATAGGAAATGGCAACATCATTGCACACAACCAGGTTCCAGTACACTTGTATCAGTTTTAACTGAAAGAATGCTGTTTAGTTTTCCTTCTCACACCATCCTTGAGCTTTGATAGTCTAGAGCTCTTGAAACATCCTATTTCAGCTCTTTGCCCAAAATTTACTTGCAGATTTTTTAATTTTCATGTACCTCCAATCTAAATAAAAAAGGAGAAACTTACCATATCCAAATGGTACAAACCAATCATCTTGCATTATTTTGCCTTCAGCATCCAGGAAGCGCTCAGGTCTAAAGGCTTCAGGATCTCCCCAGTGTTTAACATCCATGTGGAGACTCCAAATGCTAATGAGCACAGTTGTGTCCTAAAGTGAAAGGTTCAAACAGGATATTGACCATTTTACAGTATTTTGGAATACAATAGGTAAGGATGTATCCTGTCTCCAGACCTATTTAACATATACTCTAAAGCTATTTTTCAAATTGCTTTGATGAAGTTGATAAAGGAATCAAGATCAACAAGAAATGAATAAACACTATCCACTAAGCAGATGACACGTGGTAATATTGCAAGAAACAAATTTCGTTGTTAAGCCCGTATTGTCACTTGTATAAGCGTACTAATCATTTTAGTGAAAAAGTTCCACTTTTACAATACAAAAGTTATTTTATTCATTTCAAAATAACATATACTTAATAACGTGGGACATGTTTTGTCCACTTTGAGACATCATCATCCATTAGTAGAACACAAAGTAATTGAAACAAGGATAATTTAAAACACTTGATGAATAATGGGTGATTAAACTAGCAAATCAGTCAATGATAATTAAATTGAAATACAAAAGCTATTATTGAAAGTTATAAAACTCATTGTACACACTTTTAAATTCATCTACACGATAACTTTCGATAATAGCTTTTACTGATGGCTGATGATGTCCCAAAGTGGACGAAACATGTCATATTTTATTAAGTATATGTTATTTATTTTGAAATGAATAAAATATCTTTTGTATTGTAAAGGTTGAACTTTTTCACTAAAAGCTTTATAACACTGTGATATTAGTCTACACTTTATAAACTTTCAATTCTTTTTGAATAGGATAAACAAAGTAAAGAAGGAGTTTGAAGCTAAAATAAACATAAACTTTCAATTTTAAACTTGCTGAGTTGTTATGAAGTGTTAGGCGTTACTGGTGCTGCTTTACGGTATTGAAGAAAGGGCACTAAAGGCTTTGTCAATGAAATAAATGCAGCATTTTGAAATATGGTTGTATTGCAAAATGTTGAAGATCTCACAGGTAGACCATGTCACTAACAAAGAGGTACTCTGTCGATCAGGGAAATAGTATGAAGTCAACCCTTACAAAACACAGGAAAGGACCCTGTTTGGCCACATCTTTCAAACTGACAAATGCAGTCTGATAAAACTCATGATAGAAAGCAAAATAGAAGGGGAACATGGACATGGGCAGAGAAGATTATCCTAGATACAGAACTCTAACAGTGATTTGACATCCACAATGTGGAAATTCTGATATGAGAAGCACAAAATAGGAACAACCGAGCTTGATATCTGCAGTCGCTTAAGTGCAGCCAGTACCCAGTATTCGGGAGATAGTAGGTTCGAACCCCACTGTCGGCAGCCCTGAAGATGGTTTTCCATGGTTTCCCATTTTCACACCAGGCAAATGCTGGGGCTGTACCTTAATTAAGGCCAGGGCCACTTCCTTCCCAGTCCTAGCCCTTTCCTGTCCCATCGTTGCCATAAGACATATCTGTGTCGCTGTGACGTAAAGCCAATAGCAAAAAAAAATTTAGGAACATCTCGATGGTCACACAATGATCACAGGCAAAAATTATTGTGTTAGTTGTTTTTAGATCTTTATGACTTAATTCTTGCACTGCTTTGCTAATTGGCTGATGATGACACTTCAAATGTGTTGAAACCGATCCCAAATGAACAGGTTGTAACTTCTATTTGGTTCAACTTAACAATGGAGTATTGAAAGGTGGATCCTTCCTTCTATTTAATATTGTGCCATGTTTCAAAAAATCCATAAGTGTCTAGATGCTAATGGTGGACATTTTGAGCACCTGAAGTGATTACAGTTGTCAAACCAAGACCAACTCCAATACTCAGACCATAATTTAGAAAAAACATGGTGGCTGAAGTAGCAGGACTGCCTGGAATTGGTTAACACAAAAATATCACGTACATATTATACCAATGGCAGTAATTTAACGTGATAAGTGTAACATCATAAGTAAAATCACTGTTGCACATCTGGAAATGCTTTGCCAATAAGTACATATCACATATAATAAACTGGAATAAGATATATTCTACTAGAATAGATGAACAGCCCCACAGTAAAAGAGAATGAGAAGCTGATTATTTAGAAATTTCACTTATTCAAAACCATTTTTTCTTAGAGTTCATGTCTCTGGATAGATGAAAAAACATTATAAAACTGTTAAAATGATATTTATGAAATCATTTTGAATATTTAAACACAAATTAAGGTGCAAAATTTCTCTATTTATTCACACTCATGAGAACTATGAAACATAACGTGTTGCCTTAATTTCAAAGTGGGAACAGTTTCTAATGTTCAGCACCCAAAGAAAGAAAGTACACCCAAAAATGATGATGTTAACCCAATTAACAACCCTGGAGATGCTAAGCTTTCCTTTCTGAAAACTCTCAAAACATATGTTGACATATGGCATAGCAGCACCTGATGTAATGATGGTAAACTAAGTAATAAAACATTCATACACTAAAGATATAAGAGGTATTTACCCATTAAGTTATATGAATGCAAAAACTCTATTGACTCTAACCACTGATGTCTTTAACCTACATGGACAAGCATCAATTTAATGTACTCTCCTTCATAAGAGTTATAAACATCATGAATCAGAAGATCAAAATGATATATGCATACTACTGCTTTGTCATCGACTTTAAAATAGTCACGATATGTATCCCTAATCCACTTCTCTCTTTATGTTTTATTCCTTAGCAAACTTAAGAATAGTTGTATGAGAGGCATTGCCTTAGTTCCACGTAAACCCAGTTCTCAACATGATCGAAACAAATACATTCTCATGTTACTGTGTATAATTACAGATCCTAAGTGCCCACTCAATCATATAAATACACTTATATGCTTATATTCTACAAAGAAACTAACATTTATCATCAACTTTAAAGGTGGTAAGGAATGGTAAAGACCAACTTTATTATAACAGAGAAATAAAGAGACTAAGAAGGAGGTGCAGGTTGGAAAGAAACAGAGAGAGAAAGAAACAGAGGCTGTAAAAGTAAGGAGAAATTGAAGGAACTTACTAGGAAATGAAATCTAGCAAATAAGTCGGCTAAGGATAACTTGATGGCAAGCATAATTGGCAGTCATACAAATTTTAGTGAAAAATGGAAGGGTATGTATAGGTACCTTAAAGGCAGAAACAGGTTTCAAGAAGGACATTCCAGGAATCATTAATGAACACGGGGAGTGTGTATATGAGGATCTTCAAAACGCAGAAGTATTCAGTCAGAAGTATATAAGGACTGTTGGTTACAAGGATAATATCCACATAGAGGAGGTGACTAACACAGTACTAAAGAAGTTTTAAAATTTACCTATGATAACGACATTTACAATAAGATACAAAAGTTGAAAATTAGAAAAGCAACTGGAATTGATAAGATTTCTGAGGATATACTACAGACAATGGGTTGGGATATAGTACCATATCTGAAATACTTATTTGATTATTGTTTGCCTGAAGGAGCTATACCAAATAAATGGAGAGTTGCTATAGTAGCTCTTGTGTATAAAGGAAAGGGTGATAGACATAAAGCTGAAAATTACAGGCCAGTCAGTTCGACATGCATTGCATGTAAGCTTTGGGAAAGCATTCTTTCTGATTATATTAGATATGTTTGCAAAATTAACAACTGGTTCGATAGAAGGCAGTTTGGATTTAAGAAAGGTTGTTCGACTGAAGCTCAACTTGTAGGATTCCAGCAAGATATAACAGATATCTTGGATTCAGAAGGTCAAATGGACTGTATTGCGATTGACCTATTTAAGGTATTTGATATGGTGGATCATGGGAGACTACTGGCAAAAATGAGTGAAATTAGTCTAGACAAAAGAGTGACTGAATGGGTGGATATATTTCTAGAAAATAGAACTCGGAGAATTAGAGTAGGTGAAGCTTTATCTGACCCTGTCATAATTAAGAGGGGAATCCCTCAAGGCAGTGTTATTAGACCTTTATGTTTTCTTATACTGTATATATAAACGATATGAGTAAAGAAGTTGAATCAGAGATAAAGCTTTCTGCAGATGATGTTATTATGTGTACAGTAATAAATAATATACAAGATTGTGAGCAACTGCAAAATGACCTTGATAACATTGTGAGATGGAGTAGGCAATGGTATGATGATAAACGGGGTTAAAAGCCAGGTTGTGAGTTTCACAAATAGTTTTAATTACTGCATTGATTGGGTGAAAGTTCCTTATGGGAATCATTGTAAGTACCTAGGTGTTAATGTAAGGAAAGGTCTTTATTGGAGTAATCACATAAACAGGATTGTAAATAAAGGGTACAGATCTCTGCACATGGTTATGAGGGTATTTAGGGGTTGTAGTAAAGATATAAAGGAGAGGGCATATAAGTCTCTGGTAAGACCCCAACTAGAGTATGGTTCCAGTGTATGGTACCAGGAGTACTTGATTCAAGAACTGGAAAAAAATCCAAAGAAAAGCAGCTTGATTAGTTCTGGGTGACTTCCAACAAAAGAATAGTGTTACGAAAATGTTGCAAAGTTTGGGTTGGGAAGACTTGGGAGAAAGGAGACAAGCTGCTCAACTAAGTGGTATGTAATACCAATATAAATGGTCCGTTATTGGACATTATAAATTTTACAGCTAACTCATTCTTGGTTGCCAGCCTTTCGCATGGATGTGCTATTTACCAACTGATGAGCCCAACTTAGCCCCCAGTGTGTGCTATTTACCAACTGATGAGCCCAACTTAGCCCCCAGTGTGTGCTATTTACCAACTGATGAGCCCAACTTAGCACACTGGGGAAAAACACTGGCAACCAGGAATGAGTTAGTTGGAAAATTTATAATGTCCAATAACGGATCATTTATATTACTCATTCTGGACAAATATTTCAGGTTCCCTATGGAAATCAACATGTATATCATAAGTAGTATGTTCCGAGCTGTCAGTGGAGACACGGCATAGAATGACATTAGTAGACGAATAAGTTTGAGTGGTGTCTTTAAAAGTAGGAAAGATCACAATATGAAGATAAAGTTGGAATTCAAGACAACAAATTGGGGCCAATATTCATTTATAGGAAGGGGAATTAAGGACTGAAATAAGTTACCAAGGGAGATGTTCAATAAATTTCCAATTCCTTTGAAATCATTTAATAAAAGGCTAGGAAAACAACAGATAGGGAATCTGCCACCTGGGCTACTGCCCTAAATGCAGATCAGGATTGATTGATTGATTGATTGATTGATTGATTGATTGATTGATTGATTGATTGATTGATTGATTGATTGATTGATTGATTGATTGATTGATTGATTGATTGATTGATTTGAATATACCAACTGCATACAAAAACAACAAACCCACATTTCCAACATGCTGGCTACTCAATTTGCCACTTGGAACGGTCAAGAGTGGCATTAAGATCTGAGGATTGAAATCAGTCTTGGTCCAACATATCTTGAATAACTAGGTAAATCTAGTGATACAAATTTTATGCCAATATTATGTACACTGTTTTCATGTTGAAATGTGTATCCATTTCTTGGACGCCTCTGTATAATCACCAACATCAGCCTATTGAGAATAAGAATTTGTTGACGAAGGTCAGACAAGAAAGATCACAGGAGTGCAGCACAATAAGTGTGAAGCGAGCAGGACTCGGCTTGGACCCAATGTGACCACACATGTCTTTCAAGGTTTAATCCTCTCAGGCATGCTGTGATACTACAAAATTAGCTGCATCACTCACTTGTGGTATGACATGACCCATGAGCATGGTATCCTTGGTAGCTCTATGAGGAACAGCAACTGGAGCCACACTAACTCTTCTCTGTACCTCCATGATCACTGCTTCCACATAGCACAACCTGAGAGAGAGATCAACTGTACGTTAAAATAGTTTTTACTCAATGTAAATGCTCCCCAATGATAATACAGTAAAACCTGGCTTTAGCAGAATCTTCATGAACTGAAAAACTGTCCATATCAGAAAAATTTTCTCGTCCCATGAATTATGGTTTAATATTCATGAAGGTTTACCCATTTTTAGCAGAACTTGTCTGATGCAGAAATGGAGGAAAATTTTGTGGCTATAACAAAAAAAATATATAAAATTCCTTCCTAACCCTTTTCAGTTCATGTGTATTCCAAATGGATCTAAGATGACTGAGATTCTGATTGCTACAACAAAACTCTTGAGCAGTGTAATTGTGGTAATGTCAGTGCAAAAGATTACATGGCCATTGATCTAGAAGTTGAGATAGAGACGGCGTTAGAAAACATCGAAAAGTTTGCCACCCATCACCTCCAAGAAAAGGAACAGAAATTGACGAGAATGAAGACAATGAATAAGAGGGTTTATATAACATGAAGTCGTAACGTCATGCCCTATCAGCCGTAAAGAACATTCACTCTGTTTTGCTAACGAAAAATGACACAGAATTGTTCAACGTTTTCTGCTGTGCCCGTATTTTTATTGAAAACCGTGCTACCAGGGATAGTTGTGTCCAGCGTACAATTCTGGATTACTTTAAGAAGTAAATGACAGTACTGCACGGTATTACTAATGGTGTTATTTCTATAAAACAAGCAATATGTATTAAATATGTATATAATGTACTACTGTGCACTGTGAGGACATTCTAAGCAAGAACAGACTGGTGTTGGAGCTGGTGAACTAGTGCATATAAGTGTGTAATTAGAGTCATTACTGTATCGACTGCCGCACAAAATCATATAAATATCCTGCTAGATTATCTAATGGAGGTGTGCACTTATGATTTTTATGTTTTCTTTAATCCCCTTTATGAACTGGAAAGTCATTGACAAAAGACTGAGGGATATAATAGAAAGTTAATCACGACATCTGACTCTCTCCAGTCACTAACAGCTAAATCACTGCATCCAGGGATAGGGGTGAAATGGACTCAAGAAAGAAAAGACATCCATAGTGCTAGAATGAAGGAATACTGGACTAAGAAGAAGAAAAGAGCTCACCAGAGTTAAGAACCACGTGGTATCGTAGGCCTAAACAAAGAAGAAGAAGAAACACAGTTAGAGGAAGAACAATATGGCTTTAGACCAAAGAGATCAACAATAGACTTGATATTTGCAGTGCGAATAATAATGGAAAAACATTTGGAAAGGAACAAGGAAATCATATTCGTATTTTTGGATTTGGAAAAAGCTTATGATACAGTTAAGAGAAAACGTATGGGAATGCCTACAGAAAAGGAATGTACCAAAATCATTATTTAACAAGATAAAAATGTTGTATCATAAGAGTAAAAGCAGTGTACAAGTGGGGAGTGGTGACTCTGAAACATTTTATACAAAAAAAGTCTCAAGCAAGGAAGTGCACTGTCACCATTATTGTTTATTGATGGATGAAATCATAAAACGTGTAAAACAGAGTACCAGTAGTGATAAAGTGAATGCTTTGGTATTTGCAGATGATGTGATGATTTGGGGAAAGGGAGAAAAGGAAGTACAAAGGAGACTGGACATTTGGAATGAAAACCTGAAGGAGTTTGGAATGGTAATTAGTAAAAAGAAAACTGTAGTCATGCACTATGGAAAAGAGAAAAAGAGAAGCCAAGTGAACATAGACGGAGAACGGTTAGAGAATGTTGAACTGTTTACATATCCGGGTAGCATTATTAATGGAAGTTATGAAATCAACCTTGAAACTAATAACAGACTAAGTAAAGGTACACCATTTTATCATCAAGTCAGAGAGCTTTAATGGGATGAAAAAGTACCCAAGAGAATGAAACTAACATTATATAAACAGTACTTCATACTGTACCGGTTACGACCCGTACATGAGTATTTTTTGAGTATAAATAGCATTTAATTATCACGCGTAATGTTCTGAGCACGCCTGGTTTGTTTACCGTCAGCGGGACAAGCAAGCGAGTGAAGGACAGCTGTGAGCTGTGACGTAGCCACAGGGGCTAGCTAGACCGCACGCCCGTCACACCACGTGTTCCCAGCCTGGACTCGTATATTCTAGATTCCACGTCACATCTTCGCGAATGTTCGACGAGGAAAATTTTGTAACTCCCGTAATAATTATGCTAGCGGCTTGAGCGATATGTCATCTTGTTTGGGATCACCTGAACGTCGCAATGCTCGAGTTTCAAGTAAATCCATCGAGGGATTCGGGAGATATTCAGTCAAGCCATATTGTGACGTAGACGTGCCGGATCGAATAAAAGGAGGGCCCACTGTAGCCTGTTCACTCAGTTACAGCTGAGTAGTCAGCGTGGACATTCTCACTGCTACTATCGTCGTGTAGTGACAGTCCCGACGAGGAACTCTGTAATTTTCTAAGTATTCATAAAGTGAACTTGTATTTTTTCCGAGTGTGGGAGAACGAATTCTTCCAAGTATTCTCAAGTGGACTTGCAATATTTCGAGTGTTAAGAAACATTTTCTAAGTCTTCATAATTGAACTTACAATATTTACGGGTGTTCAAGACTGGAATTTTTCCAATTATTCATGAAATGGACTTGTATTATTTACGTGTGCTAAATTCATAATTGGACTTGTATTATTTACATGTGTTAAAGAACGAATTCTTCATAAATTGAACCTGCAATATTTGCGAGTGTTAAGAGACTCGTTCCTCTAATAAACAGTGATTTATAGATTTTGCTAGTGATGATCTCTGAATGTGCTCAAAGTTCCCGTAAGCATAAATTTGTGATTTTGCCGGTACCGATTCAAAGACTTATAAACTTTACCGGTTATGAACTCTAACTTCATTCAACATAAATTTAGGATCTCACCTGTGCTCACTCAAAGACTTGTACATTCGCCAGTGTTGATTCAAAGACTTATAAATTTTGCCAGCGATAGACTGTAAATTTATTCATGTGGATGGACTTGTGTTTTTCGTACATGATCACTCAAAGACTTGTACATTCGCCAGTGTTGATTCAAACTTATAAATTTCGCCAGTGATGAACTTTAAATCTATTCAGATTTTCATGTGGATGGACTTCTGTTTTTCGTCCGTGTTTATTCAAAGACTTGTACCTTCGCCAGTGATGAACTTTAAATTTGGTCATAGTTTCATGAGAAGGGACTTGTGTTTTTTTTGCCAGTATTTATTCAGAGACGAAGACTTTTGCTAGTGGTGAACTCTGAAATTATTTATTTTCCTCGTATACAGAGACATATCATTTTACGAGTGTTAAATTTTGAAAGTCTTGACGAATAATAACCAGTGACTTCGCTAATAGGTTAATCACCCAAGGTTTTATGAACTCAGATTTATCTGTACTGCGAGTGACCTTGGAGACAACAACCCTCTCAGTCACACTGGACTGAGGTAGCAAATGATCATCTGCAACATCACCAGGATCATCGGGGTTCAACCTGGGCCTCGAAAGTTCGAGGCATCTCTACCTTCTACCTTCTGTACGGAGTCCCTGGAATCTTCTGGAACGTGTTCCAACCTGCTCGGCTTGGTGAACTGGAGAATCTGAGCCATATTATAGGACTATGTGGAAGACAACTTATATCTACCTGGAGGTGATGTGCAATTTCATGTCTTATATGAATAAACTCATGTTCAGTCAGAGTCAAAGTTTTCTTGTAGATAGGACCCTACCTCCTGTACCAAGCCCTAGCTACTAGTCACCCAGTTTTAGCCCTGAGAACTATATTCTTGCTTACTTTAAAATATAATCTGAGAGTCGGGCTCTTTTACCGGTACAATACCAATTGTAACATGTGGACTAGAAACGCTGGTAACTAATAAGAGACAAGATAGTAAGATCCAAGCAGTAGAAATGAAATTTTTAAGAACATCGGTTAAAAAGACAAGAAGAGATAGAATTCAAAATATTAAAATCAGAGAAGAGCTAAATATAGAACCATTAGTACAGAACATACAGAAAGCAAGACTGAGATGGTTCGGGCATGTAAAAAGAATGGGAAAGGAATGAGTAGCAAGAAGGGAATTGGAAAGAGAAGTTAAGGGAAAGAGACCAGTTGGAAAACCAAGTAGAAGGTGGATGGACCAGATTTGGAAGGACATTAGAGAAGATGGATTGGATGTGGTGGAAGTAATGGAGCAGGAAAAGTGGAAGGACAGGAAGGAATGGAGGAGGCTTGTTAACCACACCCAGGCGACTGGAGTGGGACACTGATGATGATGATGATGATGATGATGAATCCTATATACAGCGGAAAAGATTTCTGGTCCCTTGGATTTCCGCTGAGGACAGGTTTTACTGTACTACTGATTTGTTTCCCTTTATTTTCTCTAGTGGTTTATGTTGCACTAACACAATGAAGTATTTTTTTGGTGACACAAAAATGAGAAAGGGCTAAAATTGGGAAGGTAGTGACCATGGCCTCAATTAAAGTACAGCCTCGGCATATGGCTGCAGTGAAAATGGCAAGGCATAGAAAACGACCTTCAGGGCGGGATGTCAATTGTGGGGTTTGAACCCATCACCTCCTGATGCAAGCTCACAGCTATGTGATACTGGGACATTACACAGTGTAGTGTTAAAAATGGTGGCCAATGTAACACTTCATTTTTCAATGTAAAAATAATTCAAAAGTCTAAAGTAGAAACTTGGAGTGGGATGGAATATACAACCAAAGTAAGAATGAACAATAATAATAATTTTGTGTGGCTATTTCTAGCCGAGTGCAGCCCTTTATAAGGCAGACCCTCCAATGAGGGTGGGTGGCATCTGCCATTTGTAGGTAACTGCGTGTTATTGTGGTGGAGGATAGTGTTGTGTGTGGTGTGTGAGTTGCACGGATGTTGGGGACAGCACAAACACCCAGCACCCGGACTATTGGAATTAACCAATGAAGGTTAAAATCCCCAACCCAGCCGGGAATCAAACCCAGGACCCTCTGAACCAAAGGCCAGAACGCTGACCATTCAGCCAACGAGTCGGACAGAATGAACAATAATGGCACAAGAATGTCTAAAATCAATAACTATTTCTCAGGTAGTGCTCACAACACGAGATCTGTATAGTGATGAATGTACCCTATGAAGTTGTTTTCCAGCTACGGTACTGTAACTCCAAACATCAGTGAGAATTACTACTTACTAAATATAGGAAGTTAATACACAGGCTGATATGTGGTTAAATAGATACCTTCATTGGGAGTATGCCTAAAAAAGAGCTGCACCACCTTGGGACAAGGACACAAATTTAGTTTTGTCTCTACATTAGCCCAAACTGACATACACTTATCACTCTACTGTAAGACAGCGATGCTCAGTTGGGCGCCCGTTGAGGCTAGCCTAGTGCAACCAGGCTGGCCAGCCTTTTCAAGATATTCTGGTTTGATTTATACTGTGCTTGATATAAACAGTCACTTTTATTTTCTAACATTTATACATTCAAAGAAAACTGACATGTTATAATTTTTGTGTTACAATTTACAAATTTACAATTTAAGTGCACAAGTTACGATTTAGAATTCCTTGGATGAGTATTTTAGGATTTCCATTAAGAAGAGTAAAATTTCTGTCATTCATTCAGTAAAATATAACATATTTAAATAATTCAACAAGTTTACTGCTTGACTTTGTATACTGTTGTTTGTGTTATGTGACTTTTACCATTCACTGAATTTCTGAAAATAGTATTTAAAATTTATCAGGCTCCCGATGATAATAGCTAGCGTCTAAATAGCAAGGAAGGTTTCAACATGAGTGAGGACATAGATATTTACTATCCAAGATTAAAGTGCAACAATGTAAATCCATTTACCAAATAGATGGTGTCAGGGTGGTAACAGGTTTCTACGTGATCGAGTAGTGGTGGGGTGGTCGGTAGGCCGCACTTCTCCCCTCGTTGGACGCCGCGACCCGTTGGGTGTCGGTCTAAGGCCTGGCTGTGTAGCCTATTCGTCGGACAGACCCCCGGTGTTCCGGCTGACAGATCGACGGTATGTGTGCGCGGAGTTGATTCGACGCCCTTTGGGGCAGGCGTCCGGCCCCTGACAAGCGAGGGCGCGTGGCATGGAGGACGGACCTCCGGCCAGCTCCGGCCCCGCTCAGCTGTTGGTTTGGGGATGCCTCAGACGGAAGAATCTTGTAGACTCCCATCAGCGGCGCAAAAGCTTTGGGTAATTTCACGACCCGTCTTGAAACACGGACCAAGGAGTCTAACATGTGCGCGAGTCATTGGGTTGATACTAAACCTAAAGGCACAATGAAAGTGAAGGTCCTGCCTCGGGCGGACCGAGGAAAGATGGGCCGCGCTGCTGTGCGGCTCCGCATTCCCGGGGCGTCTCGTTCTCATAGCAAGTTGAGGCGCACCCAGAGCGTACACGTTGGGACCCGAAATATGGTGAACTATGCCTGGCCGGGACGAAGTCAGGGGAAACCCTGATGGAGGTCCGTAGCAATTCTGACGAGCAAATCAATCATCGGAGCTGGGTATAGGGGCGAAAGACTAATCGAACCATCTAGTAGCAGGTTCCCTCCAAACTTTCCCTCGGGATAGCTGGTGCTCGAATGAGTCTCATCCGATCAAGGGAATGATTAGAGACCTTGGGGCCGAAACGACCTCAACCTATTCTCAAACTTTAAAAATGGGTAAGATCTCTGTCTTGCTTAAAACATTTTTGAAGCCGCAAGAGATTTATTTCTTGGATCGGAGTGCCAAGTCGGCCACTTTTGGTAAGCAGAACTGGCGCTGTGGGATGAACCAAATGCAGAGTTAAGGCACCCGAATAGACGCTCATGGGAAACCAGCAGGACGGTGGCCATGGAAATCGGAATCCACTAAGGAGTGTGTAACAACTCACCTGCCGAAGCAACTAGCCCTGAAAATGGATGGCGCTGAAGAGTTTTGCCTATACTTTGCCGTCAACTCGGCAATGAGGGGTGCGCGGTTTCGCTTCGGCGGCCTGCCCCGTGAAGCCCTGACGAGTAGGAGGGTCGTGGCGGTGAGCGCAGAAGGGTCTAGGTGTGAGCCTGCCTGGAGCCGCCGTCAGTGCAGATCTTGGTGGTAGTAGCAAATACTCCAGCGAGGCCCTGGAGGACTGACGTGGAGAAGGGTTTCGTGTGAACAGCCGTTGCACATGAGTCAGTCGATACTAAGCTCTAGGAGAAATCTGATGTTGATGGGGTCCGAGACTACAGTGTTAGGACCCCATGGGGTGAAAGGGAATCTGGTTCCTATTCCGGAACCCGGCAGCGGAAACGTAACAAGTCGGCCCCCTCGAATGAGTAGCTCGTCGGGGTAACCCAAAAGGACCCGGAGATGCCATCATGAGATCGGGGAAGCGTTTTCTTTTCTGCATGAGAGTTCGAGTTCCCTGGAATCCTCTAGCAGGGAGATAGGGTTTGGAATGCGAAGAGCACCGCAGTTGCGGCGGTGTCCCGATCTTCCCCTCGGACCTTGAAAATCAGGGAGAGGGCCACGTGGAGGTGTCGCACCAGCTCGTACCCATATCCGCAGCAGGTCTCCAAGGTGAAGAGCCTCTAATGTAGGTAAGGGGAGTCGGCAAATTGGATCCGTAACTTCAGGATAAGGATTGGCTCTGAGGATCGGGGCGTGTCGGGCTTGGTAGGTAAGTGGGTCTGCGCCTACGTGCCGAGCCAAGGCAAGGCGAGAGCACGGGTGTCGGCATCCGTCGTCACTTCAACGCTGGATCCGAGCTCGGTCCCGTGCCTTAGCCTCCCACGGATCTTCCTTGCTGCGAGGCCGCGGTCTGCCTTGTGGCGTCGCAGTCTCCTCTCGGAGGTTGCAGCCACAGGCGCACGGATTCTCTTCGGCCGCCATTCAACGGTCGGCTCAGAACTGGCACGGTCCAGGGGAATCCGACTGTCTAATAAAAACAAAGCATTGCGATGGCCCAAGCGGGTGTTGATGTAATGTGATTTCTGCCCAGTGCTCTGAATGTCAACATGAAGAAATTCAAGCAAGCACGGGTAAACGGCGGGAGTAACTATGACTCTCTTCAACAGGTCATAGATCTCGGGGAGGCTTGTCATTTGAGGTGTCGATCATGTAAGTCCTAGTATCCAAGATGAAGCGCACGATATTTGCTCATCGTTTTTTGAGGTGTGGGCATGTAAGACCTAGTATCCGAGATGAAGCCTCTGGGGCACCTCAAGTATCTCCCCGTTTGTCCCCAATTACGTTACGTCCCCTGTTACGTCCCCACCTGTGACCAATGGATTTGGATAGTGTGCAGACAGAATGGGCCCTGTCATCCACCCAAGTCCTGCGCATATCTGTCCCATGTCCCGACCTGTGGGTCCAGCCCTTGAGCAAAGCCACCCGGGCACGGATAAAATCCCAATCTTTGCTCGGCATGAACTAAACAGGAGGGTTTGATGCAAGCAGGTTAATAGTCTGGGACTTGCCCGCGGGTTGGGCGGCTGCCAACTCGATCCAGTCTGGAAACCTGGAAAGGGGTCCCCGCGGTCGAGGCCATAGTGTTAGGGGTCTCCTCCTCCGCTGCGGGGGTTGTTGGTCGTTCCTTCTCTTTTGGGTTAAGTTCAGACGTAAAATATACGGACTACTGCTGAGCGGGAAGCTCCCCCCTGGAGGCGATACTAGTTTTTTTGTTGTTTTTTTTGGCTAGCTGTTTTACGTCGCACCGACACAGATAGGTCTTACGGCGATGATGGGACAGGAAAGGGCTAGGAGTTGGAAGGAAGCGGCCGTGGCCTTAATTAAGGTACAGCCCCAGCATTTGCCTGGTGTGAAAATGGGAAACCACGGAAAACCATTTTCAGGGCTGCCGACAGTGGGGTTCGAAACTACTATCCCCCGAATACTAGATACTGGCCGCACTTAAGCGTCTGCAGCTATCGAGCTCGGGAGGGGATACGAGTAGAAGCTATGCCTGACGTTCACCACAAGTCAGAGCTTATCCACCTTAACTCCATATTGTATTAGAAATATTTCTAAAGTAGGTACCCCTTAAAATAGAATAGTGAACATTGTAATTCATTAGGTACAGTACAAAAATATTTGAGGTTGCAGGCCCAACTCTTTATTGCATCCAGCCAAAATACCCAAACTGCAATGAACAGAAATAACTTCCTACAACATAAATTGAAAATGACGTGGATTTCTGCCCTCTTTTCTTCATTATTTTCTACCTCCATTTCAAAATCGGGTACCACTGCAGTGATCGAGAGTGACTGGGAGAACTTTGCCCAGCCTTCACGGCCTGTGACGTAACCGCAATGTCACTGTTGCTGAATAGCATATGCTCACCACCTGAATCTCCGACTCGTTGGCTGAACAGTCAGCGTACTGGCCTTCAGTTCAGAGGGTCCCGGGTTCGATTCCCGGCCGGGTTGGAGATTTTAACCTTAATTGGTTAATTCCAATGGCACGGGGGCTGGGTGTATGTGTTGTCTTCATCATCATTTCATCCTCATTATAAAGTGCAGGTCGCCTACAGGAGTCAAATAGAAAGACCTCCACCTGGCGAACCAAAACCGTCTTGGGATATCCCGGCAGTAAAAGCCATAAGACATTTCATTTTATTTACCACCTGAATGCCCGCACACTTACAGTGCTGGGCGCCTGCAGGATGAAATGCCCAGCGTGAGCACCTCTGCTCTAGAACAATATGAAAATATCATACAGACTTATACTATATATAGCACCAGGGGTCGTGATTAACTCAGCTGCTTAGCTGATGGCTTCCCACCTGAAAGGCTGAGGTTCAAATTCTGGTCAATCCTGGGCTGAGACTTCTATTTTAAAAATCATGTGTTGTCAGAAAGAGTATCCAGCCTTATAGCCCCAACCAAAACCAAAATGAGCCTGGGTGCTCCAGGACCCTGGAAATAATTGGGATAAGCTGATGAAAGTTAAAGTTCATATTAACATAGCACCAATATCCCCACTGGACATGCACAATTCAAATCATATGCAATATATAACCACATCATATGAAACTCATTTACAGTCATAATGTACACAATATACATTTTGAGTTCCTGTACTCAGGATCAGTTGCTAAAGATAAACATTCAAAATGTGATTGATTAGTACTCCAACGAGAAAATTCATCCCCATTATCTTCATTATAGACTGTTATGCCTTTCAGCACACAATCTGCAAGCCTCTGTGATTTTACTAAAATCCACCACAATCCTCTGTTTGTAACTAACTCTGTGGTCTTGTTTCGTTCTATACCTCTTATCTCTAAATCATTAGAAACTGTGTCTAACCATCATCGTCTTCATCTCCCTCCACTTCTCTTACCCTCCATGACTGAGTCCATTATTCTCTTAGTTAACCTATCCTCGTCCATTCACCTCACGTGATCCCACCACCGAAGCCAGTGTATGCGTGCAGCCTCATCAATCAAGTTCATTAATAACTTAGCCTTTATCTCCTCGTTTTGAGTACCCTGCATCCATTGTTCCCATTTATTTGTACCAGTGATCATTCTCACTCATTTCATATCTGTTACACATAACTTATGAAAAAGATATCCTGAGTCCACCTAGCTTTCACTCCTGTAAAAGCAAAGTTGGTCTGAAAACAGACTAGTGTAAAGATAGTTTCATCCAGGAGCTGACTTCTTTCTTACATAATACTGTTGATCGCAACTGCTAGTTCAATACATTAGCGTTGCTGCACCTTGATTCAATCTCACTTACTATACTACTATCATATGAGAGTACACATCCTAAATACTTGAAATTATCTACCTTTTCCAACTTTGTATTTCCAACCTGGCATTCAATTTTCTTAGGTTTCTTACCTACTGACAAGGCTCACTTTCATATCACACTCACTGCACCTATTTTCAAGTTCCAAGATATTAGACTGCAAGCTTACAGCACAGTCTGCCATTAAGACCAAATCATCGGCATAGGCCAAACTGCTTACTACATTTTCACCTAACTGAATCTCTCCCTGCCACTTTATACCTTTCGGTAGATGATCCGTGTAAACTATAAGCAACAAAGGCCGTGTCTAACCCCTGTAAGTACCTTGAAACAAGAACCTTCTACCATCAATTTTCACTGCAGCCCACTTGCCTTTGATGATTTTAATAATCTACCCCTAATCCCACTATCCTCCCAGTTTGGGGAACATCTTTACCCTGGGTACTCTACCATATGTCTTCTCTATGAAAGTTAAACATAATGTCTGTTCCTCTCATAGCATTTTTCAATTACATGGCACATACTGAAAATCTGATCCTGACAACCTGTCTGTGGTCTGAAACCACACTGGTTTTCATCCAAGTTAATCTCAACCACTAATCGCACCCTCCCTTCCAAAATGCCAGTTAACACCTTGCCTGATATACTGATCGAAGAAATATCTCAGTAGTTGATGCAATCCTTCCTGTTCCTTTGCTTATAGATAGGTGCAATTAGTGCTTTCATCCAGTCAGGAGGTAATTTATTAACATTCCATACTAATATTATTCTATGAAACCATGTCATTCCTATCTTCGTACTATATTTCACCATTTCAGGTGTAATTTCATCTATTCCTGCTGCTTCATGACAATGGAAATATTTATCATCCTTTGGGAACAAAAATCCACAGCCTGTTTCCAGTCATTTGACCATGTCAGGAATGGAATGAATGAAGCCCCCATCTAGCGGCAAGGATAGGAATGTGCTGGCTGACAAAGCCTGTCACACTCCTCTGGGGCAATGATAATGACTGACAGATGAAATGAAATGATATTGGAGAGTGTTGCTGGAATGAAAGATGACAGGAAAAACCGAGTACCCGGATATAAACCTGTCCCACCTCCGCTTTGTCCAGCACAAATCTCACATGGAGTGACCAGGATTTGAACTACGGAACCCAGTGGTGAGAGGCCGGCGCACTGCTGCCTGAGCCACAGAGGCTTTCATCATCCTTTCCCCTTCCTCAAGCATAATTTCACCATCATCATTGCCCTCCCATGAGCTTGGTTGTTTGTGACATCAGCAAAAAGATTTCCTTTTAAAAGAAATTGTATATGTAAATTATTTCCAGAAAGTTCTATAACATCAAAACCATATGTCTGTGCTTTGTTTGAAAAGTGGTGTGGAACTGGATCCATCTTAAACAAAAAATTCATTATAAAAAGAATGTCTTAACTGATGAAAAAATTGAAGATATGCAAGCCAGGCCTCAGGTTAGCCCTTATAAAACATCAGTCCATTTAGAACAGGAATGTGGTATCTCGCCCACTGCAGTGCTGAGAGAGTTTAGTAGTCTGAGTTTTTTTTCCTATAAGATTTCCATAGTGCCCATGTTACAGGTTGCAGATCCTGATGCTCGTGTTAACTTCTGCTGATGGGTGCTAAAATCTTTGCATGATGGAGATTTAGATCCTTCACTTCTGATTATATCAGACAAAGCTTGGGTTTACCTCTGTGGGTACATTAATTCTCAGAATACTCAACAATGGAATACTGAAAATCCCCAAGCAATTCATGGAGCACCTCTTCATGACACAAAAGTTGGTGTTTTGTGAGCAGTTAATGGATAAAGAATAACTGGACCTACAGTATATTCTTTTATGAAGCCATAAATATTTCCTTTTTGTTGAAGAGAACACTGGCTGTCTCCAGCAGGAAGGACCAGTAGGGTTCTGGGATAATACAGCCTGTCCTTCTCATCAGCTCACTATGTCCAGCTCACTTGAGTTTGTGGAAAACAGGTGGGCTAATATTTTACAGGAAAGGAAAATGAGGGCCAAGGGTATTCATAAGAAAGTGAGTTCAGGACAAATATCAGTGAAGAATCAGTATGAGTCAATGCAGGGGGAAGGTTGGAGACAGGGAAGTGTTACAGAGGAGGATTGGTTCAAGAGGAAAGGGAACGGTAGGAGACAGAAGCATAGAAAAAATGAGTAGAGTAGGAAAGAGATGGAACAGGGTCATGAGAGGGAGAGAAGAGAGAAGGAAGTAGGTTCTCTAACCATCAGGGAGGTTAAAGGAGACCAGAACAGGAACAGATTTTGTACACAGAGAACAGATATTAAAAATTAAATAATTGAATTGGTTGAACTTCAATTATTTAATTTTTAATGTTAATAATTTCAATACGGAACAATGAAATTTTTATCTTTAAAAGAGAACAGATAGGATTAAAGTTTTAAACAGGTCAAGATGTGTTACTGCCAAGCTCTGTATCCTCAAATTGCTTTGTCCAGACTTCCAAAAACTTTTCTCAGAAACAGTCCTTTATGTTAAGCCTTAAGGAAATTACACTCTATGGCAAGACGATTCAATACCAGAGCAAGTAAATCCCCCTACACCATGCCACTCAAAATAATGAGCTACAGGTAGTGAGGGTTGGTAGCACACTCAGAGCCATGTTTTCATTTAAAGAAAAGATTTCCAGGTTCCTGTTGATAATTTTAAACCAGCAATTGGTGATATATCAAGCACATTTGTTTGTTGCTTCTTGTGGGTGATAACTGAGGGTGGCGGAATATTGGGTGGCGTTGTATAGGAGTTTGACTGTACTTTATACGTATGTAACTTTTTTGATTTCTGGAAATTTCCACAAAATGCCGAGCAGTAACCATTCATCTTTTGATGATGAGATTTGTTGTTCCTCCAATCATGTACTACAACACTTGTCCACACCATACTTTCTTCGTGCGGTGCGATTAAGAATTTACTCTGCCTCTTCAACAATATAGAGCTCTTCTTTAGCTGTGAAGAACTTATCATGAGAACTCACACCAGCGATTTTAAACACATTCTACTAATTAAAGTGGTGCCCAGCAAATGATGTGATATGTGTGCAGCATGCTTCTCGCTTGTGACGGGTACAAAGTTGCCAACAGAGTGGGTGGAAAAATACCAATTTCCAGATTTCTGAATGTCAGGAACAATGTAGCATACTTGATTCCAATAATACACGCATCCCCACTTTTTGCTGTATTTATGCATGCATATATGGCAAGATGAACAGAGGAATAAACCAAAACTCCAAAGCCCGGATGCAATTTGAATTTGGGGCTCCCTGAACCAAAGTCCACTACGACCATCAGCCAAGGTGCCAAGGTCATTAAGCAGTCAAAAAGAAAAAAAATAAGAGTTTGGCATCTTACCTTTGTCTGTCTGCAAACATGGGTAGTCGTGATCGGCCTACAACTGCATCCAGCTCCTCGTGGATTTTCCTCTGTACCTCAGGATACAGTAACATGTACAAGATAGCATATTCCATTGTGTTACTTGTGGTCTCTGATCCAGCCATGAACAAATCGAGACAAACAGTGATCAGCTGGTTTTCTGCCAACAAAACACACATAAATATTCTATCTGTGGAGCTGTTATTATGTTGTTACAGGGGATGTATAAATCAAAACAGAGGAAGGATTTACAGTATTTAGATGTCATGAATGATGTTTACAATACAAACAGATACACTGGTGGAAAAAATATCCAAACACCATGAAATAAGGAATGCAAAATACAGATATTTTGAAATATATTTGTCGAGGTAACATATTTCAAAGCATAAAAATTACTTGCCGTATATTTTCAAATTATTAAGGAGAATTGCAGCATTCTCATTGGCATACCTGCCAACTTTTGAAAAGGGCTATCAGTAAAACTCACGCGCGACAAAAACAATCTAACGATTCTCACCATTCCCCAGCTTGACGAAAATAGTAATACTTCTGGGCTACAAAATACAATCATTCATGCCTTAAACAAGATACTTCAATGAAATCATATCTACCTATATCATAGACCAATGATTTGTAGATGAACATAACAATCACGAAGAAATCCATGTTAAACAGCAGCAGGCATGGTGAATATTAGTTTGAAGCATACATAACAGGACTTCCTTGATATATTAACCCTTACTACTCGTCTGTCGGGTGAGGCCCGACATTACGATATTCCCATTCCGGTCGCATATCGGGGGAGACCCGACATGATGTTTTATCGCCCACCGCTCGTCTGCCGTCTCTTAGCCGACGAAATACATAATGATATACTGTACTGCCATCTTTTGGTTCCGCGTGGAACTTTGTAGAATCCAAATACTATTTGACAGTCAGTCAAAAATCTATTATTTAGATGGCAGTGTAGCCGTCAGCTGTCCACTCACGCACACGAAAGCTCGAGAGATAGTAAACAAACATGGTTGCCATGTGCTCTTCTAGTCATATATATGTTGTATATGTCAGGCAACACACGAAACCACAGTATTTTTGCACCTCTGCTCCTAATGAATATATCTAATAGCATTTCACGATACCTAAAAGTGAACTGAAGATGGTCAGTTTGTGTACCGTAACAAACATGTACCTGATGCTGACGGCTGGCACAATTATAAATCAACAGATCCAGATTTCAAGAAATCGCCATTTACAGTTGTTTTAGCCTACAAACTACCGCGAGGTATGAAACCACAGACTGAATAGAATTTTTCAATTGATTTTTAGTGATAATTTATGCACTGAAATTATTAGCGAAACCGATCGGTATGTGATAATAATAATAATAATAATAATAATAATAATAATAATAATAATAATAATAATAATAATAATAATAATAATTTGTCTTAAATTCCACATATTGCTTTTATTTTCTCCAGTATAGCTTGCTGTAAATGTGTATAGCCCAACTACATCATTTAAAAGCAAGTGCTATCTCCAAAATCATGAAAGATGAATACAGGTCATATAAGATAAAAAATTTAATTTAAAATTCGAGTAGTAGAGACAATACAGAGAACTTTAATTCGAGGGGTAAGGGTTAATTGATTAAAGGTACAAGACTACAGTTTAATATCCACGCGAGAAAAGCCATCACAAATGTGCCAAGCTAGTCCATTAATAACTGATGTAATCACCTGACTGTCGAATGCAGGCATGCAAATGTGCTTACATTGTGTCGTACAGGTGCTGGATGTCAGCGTATGGGGTGGAATTCCATGCCTGTTGCACTTGGTCAGTTAATACAGGGATGGTTAATGCCAGTTGTGGGTGATGCTGGAGTTGTTGTCCATTGATATCCCATAGTGCTCGATTGGGGACAGATCGGGGGACGAGCAGGCCAACGAAACACGTCGACACTCTGTAGAGCACGTTGGGTTACAACAGTGGCATGGGGGCGATCATTATCCTGTTGGAAAACACCCTGAGGAATGCTGTTCATGACTGGCAGCATAACAGATCGAATCACCAGATGGATGTACACATCTGCAGTCAGGGTGCATGGGATAACCACGAGAGTACTCCTGCTGTCATAGGAAATTGCTTCTCAGACCAGAAATCCCAGTGTAGGTCCAATGTGTCAACGCCGCAGACAGGTGGAATGCAGGCGCTCACCTGGCCGCCTTCTAACCAACACACGGCCATCACTGGCACCAAGGCAGAACCGGCTTTCATTAGAAAACACAACGGACCTCCACTCCATCCTCCAATGAGCTCTCGCTTAACACCACTGAAGGGGTAAGTGGAATGCATGCCGCAGGCCGTCTGCCTCGGAGCTGTCCTTCAAGTAACCGATTTCAAACAGTTTGTTGCATCACTGTGGTGCCAACTGCCGCTCAAATTGCTGCTGCAGATGAAGTCCGCTGCGCCACAGCCATACGCCGAATATGGTGGTCCTCCCTCTCTGCGGTGCCTTGTGACGTCCGGAGCCCTGTCTTCATGCGGGCGTACCTTTTCGTGACCACTGCAGCCAGCACGCGTGTACAGTGGAGACATTCCTGCTAAGTTGTTCTGCAATAGCGCGGAAGGAAAATCCCTTCACGTAGCCTTATTATATGGCCTTGTTCAACGGCAGTGAGCCTCTTTGCCGTCGTAAAGACATTATTGACCCACTCACAGTCACTCTATCCAATCTCACAAGTAACTAATGCTCTCACACAGTACAGTACAATACAATATAGTTTATTGCCGTTAGACAACATACAGTTGCAATAGACAAAGACAAATACAATACATAAGTTACAGTTTAAAAAATATAAATATATCTAATTGTCATTAAACAGAGCACTACATTTAAAAGGTTTATATACACTGAAAAGAAAAATGAAAGCTTATCATGACACTCTGAGCTATTAGTCTATTGAATAGTAAGTTAAGCGTGAATCTGATCATAACTACCAGTGTTACCTACCAATTAGGAAGGTGCTGACTTACATATTTACCCCTTGTCAATAGCGTTACTTTTTCTTCAAATTCAGATAGTGTATAAAAACGGTTTAATATCAGCCATTTTTTAAAATATGCTTTGAAGTTATTTAAGGGCATATCTTTCCATTGGGTAGGTAGCTTATTGAATAATTTAATGCCATTTTATCTATTTCTTGAAAAATGAAATGTATGGCTTTTACTGCCTGGAGTGTCTGAGGACATGTTCGGCTTGCCAGGTGCAGGTCTTTTGATTTGACTCCCGTAGGCGACCTGTGCGTCATGATGAGGATGAAATGATGATGACTACAGCACATACACCCAGTCCCCAAGCCAGCGAAATTAACCAATGAGGGTTAAAATTCCTGACCCTGCCAGGAATCGAACCCAGGACCCCTGTGACCAAAGGCCAGAATGCTAACCATTTAGCCATGGAGCTGGACATAATTTTCTTGTGTCCTTTACAATTTAACATGTGGTGAATCTAAATCATCCCTTCCCCGTGTATTGTACGAATGTACATTTCTACAAGACGTCAGATCAGCAAGATTTTCTTTGATATTAAGGATGCAATGAAATATGTATTTTGATGGGAGAGTCATAATAGCAAGTTCTTAAAATATAGACCTGCATGACTCCCTATTGGCCTTGCCTTTTATACATCTTACTGCTTTCTTTTGCCACTTAAATTATAGCTTGTCGAATTCCCTCACAATATGGTTCTGTATCATAAATGTGAATGGAAGAAAGCATAGTATGCCCATAACATCTGATTACTACTAACTGACTCTTTCAGTCTTCGAAATAAAAATAACCCTCAAGACAGTTTTTTACATAACTTTTGTGTGCGAGTATACCAGGTTAACTTAGAATCCAAATGTATTCCCAATAATTTGACAGAACTATATTCATTCTCATCTAAAGTTGATTTAATTAAGTGAAAATAAATAACTTCTGTCTTGTTACTATTTAAAAATAGTTTATTAGCCTGCAACCAATCGGATGATTTCTGTAGCATCTCTAACCTTTTATCTTCCACATTTGTTAAGTCCTTACCACTTGTTATTATAGTGATATCATCTGCATTGATTACTGTTCTGCAGGGTAAATTACTTGCAGTATCATTTATATACACAAGGAAGAGAAAAGGTCCTATAACAGGTCCCTGAACTATGCCTGTTTCTACTTTGAGGTTTACAGATTTTTCGTTTTCAACTTGTACAATTTGACATCTGTTGTAGTGATGGGACATTCGATTCATTTTACTGAATCGATTCATTTGATTCCGTTCACGTTACTGAATCGATACAGTGATCCGATTCACGGCTCATTGGTCACCGCTCCTACTGCATCTGTGTAGTATGTGCTGGTAAGACAGCAGCAACAGCATTCAGTGCTCGCAGCTGCCATCTGGTCTTCATACTATGAACTCCTTTCTTAGAAAAAATGCTAGTTACTCTAATACATCGAAGGTTTCCGGCGACGCAGGGTGGGAAAGGTTAGGAAGGTAGCAGCCATGGCCTGAATTAAGGTACAGTCCCAGCATTTCCTGGTGTGAAAATGGGGAAACTACGGAAAAACCATCTTAACGGCTGCCGACGGTGGGATTCGAACCCACCATCCCCCGAATGCAAGCGCATAGCCCCGCGATATTAACCGCACGACAACTCGCTCAGTCTTTTTTTTAAAGTAGTTTTCCATCAGCTGAGGATTTTTTTTTAATCGTCATATTTTGTATAGGCTACCCGAGATGTACAGTAGCCCGCTGGTTTTCTGATTCAACATACTGTTATTGCGTCTGTCCACATATGATTGAAGTCTTGTGCAACGATGTGACATATGAACTGAGAGAATACTGAGCCGTTCTTCCCAATATAAAACAGGTACTTTTGAGTGGTCATGACACATGAGCATGACTCATAGTCATAGGGCAGGCTAGAGTTGAGTTTAATTGTCAAATGTCAACTAAGTTATAATACTAAGATTCATTAAACTAATAAATAGTATAACCTAATAGCCTACCTACTTACTAGCTACTTCAGAATTATGTTGTGACTACCTTTTTAACACTGCAAATAAATCCATCTATTATTTAAACCTCCCTGTAAGAAGAGGACAGTGAATGCAAATGGGTATTATTTTCAAATGAGCTGAGCTCGAGAGTCCATTATAGCATACGATTCTTTCAGTCTAGCATGGCTCACTGCATCGCTGCAGCGGAAGCTCGGCTCTCCGCGTGTCCAGTGAGCCGATAAGGAGCCGTGTGTATCATGTGTCTCACTGAGCCGCGCTCGTTCACGATTCTTTCGATGTGCCATGATTCACTGTGTTCCTCACTGCAGCGGAAGCTCGGCTCTCCGCGTGTCCAGTGAGCCGATAAGGAGCCGTGTGTATCAAGTGTCTCACTGAGCCGCGCTCGTTCACGATTCTTTTGATGTGCCATGATACACTGTCTCGCTGCAGCGGAAGCTCGGCTCCCCGTCAACGTCCAGTGAGTGCGCCACTCAGCACTGTCCGCTGGGAGTAAGCTGAATCGTGTGCCGTGAGCTCGCCTTTCCTGTGAATCGATTCACTCGGACACTTGAATGAATCGATACACTGCTTCGAATCATGCATTCAGTAGCCAACACTAATCTGTTGTTGAGATAGGATGTGATTAATAAGTCTACATCTTTAACCGTAATAGTTGAGCTTTCTTAGTATATCATGTGGTACAGAATCACAAAGCTTTACTGAGGTCTAACAATGTAGCTCATGTTATGTGGTGAGACTCAGAACCCTGTATTACCTGGTGGATTTACCAGTTCTGAAACAAAACTGTGTAGTATTTAATAAATTGTACTTTTCAAAATATGCTTATAACTGTGGCTTTATACAATGTTCTATTATTTTAGATATAATTGGAACGATTGAAATGGGTCGATAGTTGCCTGGATCCAATCTATCACCATTCTTAAAGACAGGTATTGTGACTGTAAATTTCAAACAATCTGAAAAAATTCCTTCAGTCAGTATTCAGTTGATCAGTTGAGTTAAAGGAACTAATATTATGACAATACAGTAATTTGTTTTAGGATATTGTTACTTAAGCCATAATAATCTTCACAATGTGAGGAATTTAGTTCTGATACTACTTTAAGGACTTTTTCAGGCTTCATCTCTTGCCACCTAAATGGAGGTCTGTAGGTTTCAGAATTCCATTATTTTTTAACATGCTACTGTACACTGTTTCATTATCATGAGCATTACTGTGGTTCATATATTTGACACTATTTCCAAAATATTCATTCAATTCATCCGGTTCTATTGGCACCAACACTTTATCCTCTATCCTACCAATTCCATCATTTATAACTGACCAAGCTGCCTTACATTTATTTTTTGAGTTGTTAATAAAATAATAATTTCTTTGCGATAACACTTTTTAATAAAGGCATAAGTTTCTTTATCATCTGGAGAACCCCTCCTGTTTTGCTTTAAAGTAATAAATCATCATTAGATTCCTAACAGTTTCAAGGCGAGGAGTGTACCATTTCCCTTTCTGTTTATCTTTATATTTATATATTTATATTTACCGAAGACAGATCAGATTTGGATCAGCAGAACGGTCCAAATAATAGAAAAGGAAGTCAAGGAGGGAGAACTGCAGAAGATTTCAGAACGAGAAGGGGTAGTGGGCAGAAATGAAAATTAATTGAATCAGAATGACATTTGTACAGTCAAAACAGCAGATTAGGAGATGATAGACACAGAAAGTGATCAATAAACTAGTGAAGCTGATGATCAACCTAATGTAAGTACAGCTGAGGACAAAAACAAATTGCCGGATAGAAGGATTTCACAATGTAATAACAAAGGTGTACCAGCCAAGAGATTGACATACAGGGTCGAAACAAGCTGCATTAGAGAACCAGCATCTTGGAATGAGATGCTAAAATTGCCACTTCGTGAACAACAAATGTGGATTGATTCAGCAGAAGAAGAAATGAGATCTCTCGAGAAACACCAGGTATGAAAATGATGTGATCTTCTGCAAGGGAAAAGAATGATAATGTGCAAGCGGGTCTTCAAGGCAAAATCGGACAATAAAGGTCAGATTTATACTCAATAGGCTAGGATAGTCGCTTGAGGTTTCTCTCAACTTTTTGGGGAAGACTACATCAACACATATGCACCTATAGTAAAACATGAAACCACCAGGACGTTAGTTACCTCATTGTCGCAGCCAAGAAGAAATTGCACGTTCAACAGCTCGATGTAAAGAGCGCCTATTTAAATGGCAAGCTGGACGAAGAAATATACATGGAGTAGCCTGAGGGTTTTTTGAAACCCAAAAATTAAACAAAACTCTTAAATCTATATAAGAGCTTCTATGGTCTATACCAATCAGCGTCTGGAACAAAAGGGCAACCGAGGTACTAGCTAGTTTGAACTTTAAACGCAGGGACGCTGATCAGTGTCCGTGCATACACCACTATATGTTGACGACATGTTAATGGCAGGTGTAACGCCAGAGTTAACAGCCAAAATAAGCAGAAAAATCAGAAGTAATTTTGCCATAAAGGATATGGAAGATGTGAAGCACTATCTCGGAACAGAAGTGGAAGGTGAAGCAGATGGGTCATTTCTCCTCAACCAGAAATCAAAAATAGTGAGAATACTTGAAGAATATGTTATGCTTGAACCTAAACCAGTATCAACTCCTATGGAAACTTGATTTTTGTCAGAAGATATAGAAAGCAGCCCGAAGCTTAAAAATAATTTGCAACATAGGTGAGTTATGGGATTGCTACTGTATCTAGCGACAGTGTCTAGGCCTGCATTGCAACAGCATTACATGTGATAAAAGTACAATTATACTGAATAGGTGGGTAAACAATAAAAACATACTAGTTTTATTTAATTGCAACAGCAGTTGGCATTTTATGCAGGAATGTGTAAAACCCGACTGAAAGGGACTGGCGTGTAGAGTACTGCGTTACTTAACAGGGACGATTGATAAGAAATTACGTTTACCCTTAAAGGGAAAATTATCGCTTATCTGTTTTTCGGATGCAGATTGGGCTGGAGACTAGAAGGACAGAAAATCTACTAGTGATTATACATTTCTACTGGGAAATGGAATCATAGCATGGTCAAGCCGCAAACAGACTTCCATGACGCTGTCATCGAGATAAGCTGAATATGTGGCAGCATTGCATGCAAGCAAAGAACTGTTGTGGTTGCGACAGTTAATGAAGAACATGAGTGTTCTTCCTGAGGAACCAACAACTCTATTTGAGGACAATCAAGGTTGCATTTGTCTTATAGATTCAGATCAAATTGGCGCAGGTACTAAACACATAGATGTCTGTCATAATCAGCTATGTGACTTAAAGGAGAAAGCAATAACTGACATTTGTTACTGCCCAACAACAAGATGCTGGCAGATCTTTTGACCAAGCCTTTAGCGCAGGAACATTTCCTCAAACTCAGTATGCGGTTAGGGTTGCAGTGAGACAAACCCGCTGAAGCAAGAAAGGGTGATGGAATATTAAATAGCACATTCAGGTTGTTTGTACTTGGTGCAAGGCTTAATTGGGACCGGGCGTATCTGTTGCGCCATCTGTAAGAACAAGGTAAATGCTAATCAAAGAATATCTAGCTCATCTTAAGTTATGTTTTGGGTATGTTTTGCTCTAATTGTTACGCACAAAGTAAATATATATGATGATGTAACATAGATTGATAAATTTAAGTTATAAGCTACATAAAGTGTTTTATATTATTTCTGTCACCAAATAACAACAGAAAATAAGATCAGGCTTTATCACATTTCAATTTGAAATACATAAATATCAGCCATTCTAGCTGGCCAAGAAAATAAAATTTATGAGTCCACAGCAAATTATTTCATAAACATGTACAATCTAAAAGACACTACTTTTGTAGGGCTTCTGGCAGGCTGTAGGGGAACAATTCCCTAATTCTTTTGTGACTTTTGTGCCTGCTTTGGTGTAAGTAAACAAGTTAATCTGGATATCAGTGATAAAACCTGTATTTTAATTGAGATATTTTGGTATGGTTTGCTTTGTTGTAATGACAACCCATAAAATGAGTAGGTAGTAATTAAATTAAATTAAATTAAATTAAATTAAATAAGAAAATTATTCAGTAATAATCATACCAGTAAACGTTGAGTCTGGATGAAGTTCCATTTCATGCAGAAAGGCATCAATTAGGTCTCTGGAGACACCTGGCGTAAGTGTTCGATGATGTTCGTGGATTGTTTCCTGAAAGCATCATGAATATTTACAATTCACTTACACCATTAAAGGGTTTAATAGTGCGTTCTTTTACAGATGTGTTATAAGTGTTATAAATAGTGTTTGACAGACAAAAAAAAAAAGCTTTAAAGTTACTTATATGATGATATTTGAACACATAAACACAGGTGTTTAGCCTGCAGGCTGATGGATTTCCACCAGTTCCACCTGATGACAGTATAAGAATCATGAACTCAAGTAAGGATGACATAAAATTGTTAGTGTTAAACTGTAGAAATATTGTAAAGAAAGGATTAGGTCTCTCAAAGCTTTGTCGAATTCTGATCTCAAAATTGGGTCACCCATTTCATCAGCATCAACAGCGTATTCTTGTTCCAGAACCATATCATCTACGTCCTTACCTTGATGCAACTGTTGGATATGTTTCTGCCATCCCTGCCATCTTTCTGCCTTGTCTTCTTTCCCTGGAAGTGGTTTTCCATCTGAGCTCTTGATATTCATACACCTAGATTTCCTTTCTCGAAAGGTTTCCTTGATTTTCCTGTATGCAGCATCTATCTCTCCTAGGACCCTACAACTTTCAACATCCTTGCACTTCACCTTCATCCATTCTTCCTTAGCTGCCCTGCACTTCCTATCCACTTCATTCTTTAATCGCCTGTATTCTTTTCTGCCCTCTTCATTTTTTGCATTCTTGTATTTTCTTCGTTCATCTATCAGATCTAGTATCTCTTGAGTTATCCATTGATTCTTAGTTGATCTTTCCTTTCTCCCTAACATCTCTTCAGCAGCCCTACTGACCTCGTTCTTCATGACTGTCCATTCTTCTTCTACTGTGTTTCCTTCAGCCTTTCCATTTAGTCCTTGTGCAACATGTTCCTTGAAACAATCCTTCACACTCTTTTCTTTCAACTTGTCTAGATCCCAGCACACTGGATTCCTTTCCTTGTTCAATTTCTTCAACTTTAGATGACATTTCATGACAAACAAGTTGTGATCAGGGTCCACATCTGCTCCTAGGAAAGTTTTGCAATCCAACACTTGGTTTCTGAATCTCTGCCTAATCATAATGAAGTTTATTTGATACCTTCCAGTGTCTCCAGGTCTCGTCCATGTGTACAGCCATTGTTTGTGGTGATTGAACCAAGTATTAGCAAGGACTAAATTGTGATTGGTGCAGAATTCAACCTGCTGACTTCCTCTTTTGTTCCTTTGTCCCAATCCAAATTCTCCTACTGCATTACCTTCTCTTCCTTGGCCTACCACTGCATTCCAGTCTCCCATCACAATTAGATTCTTGCCACCTCTTACATACTGTATCAAATGTTCTATCTCTTCATATATTCTTTCGATTTCCTCATCATCTGCTGAACTAGTAGGCGTATAGACCTGCACTATTGAAGTGGGCATTGGTTTCATATCTATCTTGACATAATAATCCTTTCACTATGCTGGTCGTAGTAGCTTACCCGTTGCCCTACTTTCTTATTCATGGTTATAGCACAAGAAATTAGGAATGCCTGTAAAACAACCCCTAGGGAGGCAAAGTAGATCATGACAATAATGAAATCCATTTGATATGCAGAACTTTATGAGAAACTCAACACACACACAAAGATGAATGCAACATTTACTGACCTGTCAAATCAAGACATTGAAATAGAAGATATCCAACATTTTTAAAATATCGTTGACAAAATGGGCAATTTGCTAGTACATAGATTGGAAGAAAGCAAGGGAACACAGGTGAGCTACTTCAGAAAGACCTCAACTGATGAAGTTTCAAATTTCTATCAAAAGACCCATTGAACAAATCAACATTGTTGAAGCCAAGACTGCTTTCAATTAACATCTCTGTTCACCCAAATCATTAAAGAAGAACAAATGCTGACTGATTGGCAACAGAGCATCACTTCTTCAAAAAAAAGAAGAAGGAAAGTCCCACCTAGTGTGATAATTACCATCCATTCTCACTTCTAAACCATATCTTCAAATCTTGACAGATGAATTCGCAAAATTGTCAAAACAACCCAGAATCAAGGTGGATTAGTGGAAAATTGCATAACCAATGCAATCCATGCTGCATGACTCTTAGTTAAGAAACACAGTGAGAAGAATAAGCCACTCCTGAGAACTTGGCATCTTAAAATTAAGTACCGGTAATGATATTATTTTTATTCATGCTGACATTATATGACATTGTATGAGTGCCAGGGGAACTTTCTTTTGCTTTTTAATAATACAATAATACAATCATGAGATCCAAAGGCCAACAATCTAGCAGTGATTCACAGAGAGAACTGAAATCAGTGTAGACTATGCTACTTCATTTCTACTGTTCAATTAAGACTTTTCAATAAGGCATCAATGAATACTCTACTGGAATAAGGTATCATAAGTTCGATGTTCTAGTTATGTTAACAAATATGAAACAATTGTATTACCTCTTAGTATGTGCCTTATGTCTATCTATTCAATTGGAAAAATGAATAAAATTAAAACATATTTTTCTGCACTAACCCTGAGGAAATCCCACATCTCATGAAGGTACTTGACAAGATCTGCATATCCAGACTGATGTGGAGCAATAACACTCAAAAAGGGCATCTGGTTCAACAGTCCTCCTGACATGTCCAACATTCGGAAACTAGCATGCACAAGGTTTAGTAGCTTCTTCAACTGTTCATCATCAAGGGCAAATCTCTGTCCAGCCAGCATAGTCCAAAGACTATTAAGTACACAGATGTCAAAAGCTTGGTGCATGGGTATGATAGCAGAATCATTGTTACACTGTTGGCGCAAAGAAGCTACCAGTTCAGAGGCTTCCTCGGCAATCTGGTGTTCCATGCCATGCTTTCCATAACCGAAATTGCGGAGATGACGGAGGGAGAAGCGTCTTTGCTCAACCCACAATGGGCCATCAACAAATACAACTCCTGAAAAATAATTAATATAGAATCATTAAGCAAGGCAGAATACAGATAATGAATCAACTGAGTTTTGTTAAGACAAAATTAGAAATGGTGGGTGAATAACCAAAGTAAAGAAACAAAATACTCATGCATAGTAGATCAGACTCACCCACTTCAGGGACACTAAATTTGGAAATGGGGCTACTGAGACCATAAGTTCCTAGCTTACTCTAGGATTGTTTCTGCTTGCTTATGCTAGGCCCTCCTCTACCGTCTTTCCTATCAAGCCTATTGTTCTTTCTTGAACCCGACTGTTTTGCTTTTGTGAAGTCTAGAGATTCCTTCACAGGGAAAATCATTATTCCCTCAAAAGTTGGGTCCAGTGTTGTCAGTACATTTTTCTTATATCCTTGATCCTGCAATCATATATTATGAGTCCCTACTGAATAATAATAATAATAATAATAATAATAATAATAATAATAATAATAATAATAATAATAATAATAATAATCACCATCATCATCATCATCATCATCATCATCATCGTCATCACGAGTAAATGATCCATGTAAACTCTGAACACAAAGGTGAAAGATTACATCCTTTTCTAAGCCCTGTAAGGCCCTGAGCCAAGGGCTCATTCTACCATCAATTCTCACTACAGTCCAATTGTCAACATAAATGCCTTTGATAGCTTTTAATAATCTGCCCTCAATCCCATAGTCCACCAGTCAGGCACCCACCTTTTGCCTTGGTACTCTGTCATATGCCTTCTCTACACCTACGAAACATAAACATAACTGTCTTGTAGTAGTTTTCAATTACCTGGTGCATATTGAGAATCTGACCCTGACAGTCCCTCTGTGGTCTGAAACCACACAGGTTCTCATCCAAGTTACTCTCAACCACTAACTGCACCCTCCCTTCCAAAATGCTAGTGAACTCCTTGCCTGGTATACTGATCAATGAATTACCTTGATAGTCGTTGCAATTCTTCTCGTCTCCTTGCTTATAGAGGGTGCAATTACTGCTTTTATCCAATATAAAGGTACCTTACTAACATTCCATGGTAATCTTGTTACTTTAGGAAGCCATTTCATCCCTGCCTTCTGACTATATTTCAACATTTCAGGTCTAATCTCATCTATTACTGCTGCTTTATGACAATGGAGTTTATTTACCATCTTTTCCACTTCCTCAAGCATAATTTCACCAACATCACTGTCCTCCTCCCTATGAGCTCGGTTGTCTAAAATGTCACCAGAAAGATTTCCTTTTACTGTACATTGAGAAGATATTCAAAATATACCTTCTACCTGTCCAGTGATTCCCTGGGATCTATTATGAGTTCACCCAATTTACCCAAAACACTGTTCATTTCCTATTTTCCTCACTTTCTAATATTCTTCATTATTGCCAAGAAAGGTTTCCCTGCTGGTTGACCTAGCATTTCCAGGTTATTACCAAAATCTTACCATGACTTCTTTTTGGATTCAACAATTATTTGTTTTGCTCTGTTTCTTTCATCTACGTACAATTCCCTGTCTGCATCGGCCCTTGTTTGGAGCCATTTCTGATATGCCTTCTTTTTATGTTTACAAGCTGTTCTCACTTCATTATTCCACCAAGACGTTTGCATTTTCTCACCTTTACACATAGTTGTTCCTAGACATTCCCTTGCTGTTTCTACTACAGCATCCTTGTATGCCACCCATTCTCTTTCTATATCCTGAACCTGCTTATTGACCATTGTTTGGAACTTTTCACTAATCATATCCATGTACTTCTGTCTAATTTCCTCATCCTGGAGATTTTCTACCCCTATACGTCTGCAGACAGATTTCACTTTCTCTATCCTAGGCCTAGAGATACTTAGTTCACTACAGATCAGATAGTGCCCGTTTCATCGAAAAATCCCTGGATAACTAACACATTCCTAACAGATTTCCAGAATTCAAAGTTGGTTATGATATAGTCTGTCATGGATCTGGTATCCCTTCCCTTCCATGTGTAGCAATAAATAACTTTATGCTTGAAGAATGTATGCATAACTGCTAGTCCTGTACTAGCACAGAAGTCCAGTAAATGCTTCCCATTCCTATTTGCTTCCATATCTTCCCCACATTTACCCATCACCTTCACATATCCTTCAGTTTTATTTTCAACTCTCACATTGAAATCACCCAATAGCACTATCCTATCTTTGTTGTTGATGCTGACTACAATGTCGCTCAATACTTCATAAACCTTGTGAAATTCGGCCTCATCTGCACCCGCACATGGTGAATACACTGAGACCATCCTCGTCCTAATTCCTCCAACTGCCAAATCTACCCATCACTCATTTACGTGCCTAACAGAAACTATGTTGAATGCAATAGTATTCCTGATGAGCAGTCCTACTCCACACTCTGCTCTTCCCTTTTTAATACCAATCAGGAATACTTTATAATCACCTATCTGTTCTTCGTTATCTCCAGTTACCTTAATATCATTAACTCCTAACAGTCTGGCTCCATGGCTAAATGGTTAGCGTGCTGGCCTTTGCTCACAGGGGTCCTGGGTTCAATTCCCGGCAGGGTCGGGAATTTTAACCATCGTTGGTTAATTGCGCTGGCACGGGGACTGAGTGTATGTGTCACCTTCATCATCATTTCATCCTCACCATGACATGCAGGTCGCCTGCGGGAGTCAAATCAAAAGACCTGCACCTGGCAAGCCGAACATGTCCTCGGACACTCCCGGCACTAAAAGCCATACTTCATGCATCCTCTTTGCTGACTAAGCCAGTTATACTTTCTTTCTTTCTTTCTTTCTTTCTTTCTTTCTTTCTTCCATAAGTCCCATTAATACTGATAGTTACACATTGAATTCCATTTCATTTGCCAAGTTGTTTCCAAGGAGTCCCTCACCTGTCAAATGGAAGTGAGGCTCCGTTACTCCCATAGGTCCAAGGCTTGCTTAAACTGCTCTGAGCTTGGTAAATTCTGTGAAGCAGGATGCTACCATACTTATACACAGTCCCAGTGACGATCTCTCCTCTAACAGTTAGGGACCACTGACGGATTATATAGTTCTAGCCACCTGAACACAAGGAGGGCCATTACTCCGAATATGTCTTAGATGCCCACTCCTATTCCATAGCAGCTGGTATCCCTATTGTCAGAACCACTTATTAGGCCACTTGGTCATTGTCCTTGTTTACAAACTAGAACATGACTACAGTAACCCATACCACAAACCTCTTAGCATCAAAAATCAACTTTACTCAAGATAAGAATATTTCACTGAATTAATCATAACAAGAATAATGTTACTGAATTTACATTCCATTAACTTCTTTTATAGTTTTAGGAACAAGGCTCCGTGGCTCAGGTGGCAGCGCGGTGGCCTCCCACCGCTGGATACCATGGTTCAAATCCCGGGCAGTCCATGTGAGATTTGTGCTGGACAAAGCGGAGGCAGGACAGGTTTTTCTCCGAGTACTCTGGTTTTCCCTGTCATCTTTCATTCCAGCAACACTCTCCATTTCATTTCATTTGTCATTCATTTATCATTGCCCCAATGGAGTGCAACAGGCTTCAGCAGCCAGCACATTTCCTATCCTCGCTACTAGATGGGGGCTTCATTCATTCCATTCCTGACCCAGTCAGATGACTGGAAACAGGCTGTGGATTTTCATTTATAGTTTTAGGAGATGCTGAGGTGCTGGAATTTTGTCTCGCAAGAGTTACTTTAAATGCCCTTAAATCCACTGGCACAAGGTAAGGGTAAGGGTGTATTCTGCCCGAAGGCAGGTCCCAACCTCCGCAGAGGTGTGCCTGAGCTAGAGTTTACATACGGTAGTGTGGCCAGTTCCTTTCCACTCCTTCATTCCCTTACCCCCACCCAACAGCACGTGGTAACCCATCCAAATCTTGACCACACCCAATGTTGCTTAACTTCGGAGATCTCACAGGATCCGGTGTTTCAACATGGCTACACCCATTGGCCCCACTGACACAAGGCTGGCATATTTGAGTACTTTCAAATATGACCAGACTGAGCTGGGGTTGAACCCTCTAAGTCAAGCTCAGAAGACCAGTGCTCTACCATCTGAAATACTCAGCCTGGCTTTCACTGAATTCAACAATTTTTTTATTTATTTTTTATATCATCCAACCAAATGTCCAAATAGTATTCTATTTCAATGGTGACGTGTTTCATGATAGTGCATGGGCCATCAGTATATAACTGATGCTTTCAATGTCACATGCTCTTCAACATTTTAAGTTGAATCAAAACATTTTTTCATCAAAATATTTTGTTATTTCAATTGTGGAATTATATTTGATAGTAATCACATAAAGCTGGCCCTGCAGTTTAGGAGTAGTGTGTCTGCCTCTCACCCAAAGTCCCTGGGTTCAATTTCTGGCCAGGTCAGGGATTTTTTACCTGGACCTGAGAGTTAGCTCGAGGTCCACTCAGCCTATGTAATTACAATTGAGAAGCTATCTGATGGTGAGATGGCAACCCTAGTAATCTGCAGGTCTTCGGGCTGAATAGCAGTCGCTTGGTGGGCTAAGATCCTTCAGGGCGGGTGGGCGGGCGAGCGGGCGAGCGGGCGAGCGGGCGAGCGGGCGAGCGGGCGAGCGGGCGAGCGGTCGGTAATAACGTAAAACCCACCAACCTGGGCCCAGAACATGGGAGATCAGGCTGTGCCTGTCACAAGCCAGAACAAAGGGTGAGTGATACAGGAGTAACACCTCTTTAATAATCCTTGGTCCTGCTGGCATGGCTTGTAGCACCTTGTAATGGCACCTTGTCAGGGTTATATCGAAGTCTTTGACAGCAGCTTCAGCAGAGAAGGAGACTTTCAGAATGTGCATTTGGCATTGAGATATTCCAGTACTCTGGGACTACTAAAGGCTAAGGAGTCACCCTGATAGAGAAACCCTTGACTGCGTTACACATAGCAAGTCAGCAGAAGAGAAAAAGAGGGATTGTTTTCAACAATAATTGATAATTCTCAGCACGAGGCTTGTTTATTCCCACACCTAGTCTGCTGAAGTGGAGAGTTGATGATGATGATGAATAATTACATAAATCTGTATCAGTGTTTGGTGATATGTTACTGGTTTCAAAAAAGCATAAAACTATCCATAGCAATTTTCCTCCAAAAAGTAAAATTAAGATTGTGTCAATCATATACCACTCTGCCTCTATTATTCATCATCTTTAAAATCAAATATCCAAAGCAATTGTTGAGTTCTTCTTATTGTTACTACACACAAATAGAAATGAAAACTGCCATTAAATATTGAAATATCAAAAGGACTACACAAAGATAATTCAACAAAACTAAATACTGTATGTAGACAGATTTGTTTTTGTTTTATTTTAACCTACTATGCTCTAATGAAAATGAAAACTGCTGTTAAATTAATTTCCATGACAAACCAACTATTCCACAAAATATGGTCTCAACACTCAACTATCCTCTGATATTTTTTATAACAATCTACCTACTAACATAGACTCAATAACTAATATTCATACAAATTTAAGAACTCCATAAAATGGGAGACTGATTAGTTGAAGTTTATTACTTTGTAAATGTAAGTTTCCAGATTTCAAGAAAGTTTCTCTTGTATTCCTGCTTAATTAAGTATGCTATGTTTTTTTTTTTTTTTTTTTTTTTTAACTTACGTTGTGTGTATCTATTCGTGTATAAATGTTAAGTGACTGTCCCTACCTTAAGCCTCTGGTTCATTGGGAGCTTTCTCATCATCATTATCATTTCTTCACTCCAGCAAGCAAGGTATGGGTATAAATGAGCCTCTTCCAACTTGTTTAAACCAACCATATTTGCTGTTCCAGTCTTTGTTCCCATCCTGTATTTCTCTTGGCTAAGTCTCTCCAGATTTTTTTTCCCCATTGTCTCTTGGCCTTGCTTGTGATCTTTTGCCTAGACATTCTGATCAAAACACATTCTTGGAATCCTATTGTAGGTCATTCTCTTCAATTATACCCAGTTATAATGTGCGCAATAAACTCCTTCTGAAACCAAGCTGTTGGCAAATTTAACCATTCTGTACTTTGTCTCTCTTCAAACCATCAATCAACCACCACTGGTCTGCATTTAGAGAAGTCACCCAGGTGGTAGTTTTCTGTAAGCAAGATCATAAAAACTTCATTTCAGTTGCTTGTGGTGTCGTAGCAGCTGCTTCAAGTCCGTAGGTGAAGATTAGTACTAGATAAGATTTATACAGTGTTAACACTGGAGGCCATGGGAAAAGAACCACCCTATGAGAGGTGACAAACAGAGTGGTAGAATTGTGATGCTTCTAGTAATACAGTGTTAACACTGGAGGCCATGGGAAAAGAACCACCCCATGAGAGGTGACAAACAGAGTGGTAGAATTGTGATGCTTCTAGTATTCTATTGCCAATTTCATGCTTGATGGTATTGTTGCAAGAGACATAGCTGCCTAAAGATTTGAAATTATTGATGATGTCTATGTTGTCAATACCAATTTGGAGATGAGTCTCTCCAGGCTTCCTGGTCATAACCAAGCCAACTGTCTTACTTTTGCTGATGTTTAGCTCCATCTTATCACGCTCTCTCTTCCAAAGATCTAACTTTTCCTGTATTTCAGCTTCAGCTTTGCTTCACCTCATAGCATGATGTCATCGGCATAGACTATATAAATGAAAATAAATATTGAGTCCCTTTAATTATATTTGCTGTTTTGCATCTATCACTCATAAATAATTCAGTATTGTAGAAAATGGCCATGAACTTCTGTAACTTATAGTCCTAAAAATGAGATGAGTCAATGAATACTGCGATGTTAATGATAGTGAACTCACCAAGTCTTTGTCCGAATGCCCGCAGCCTAAAGAAGAAACCATCTGGCCGGCCATCAAATTCCTCACGTGAAACAACCTCTCGTATAGCCTCATAGCCAGATACAATCACTATGCGGTCCCTTCCAAGGCGTAGTCCTACCACAGGACCATATTGATCGGCCAAGTTGGCCCATACTAGATGATGGAAACCAAATTGCCTCAATTGCTTGCACAGGAGGAGGTAGTTACCCAGGACAGGCAGCCATCTGGGACCTTGAGTACAAAGGATTTAATAAAGTGAAAGATGAACAAAAAGGCATGAAAGAATAATAATAAATTACAGAACATAAAAATAAATAGATTAATAAAATAATGCTGCATGTTTAATATTTCTTTGATTGCTATGGATGAGATGTCAGAGTGTTGATATTTGTCCTGGTAAGGGATGATTTCCTGTATCATATCAGAATATCTATTGACAAGGGTCTCTCACATGCTTAAATGTCCACTAACTGCACTAGGATTATATTTCAGAACATGAGTATAAGAGGCAAGCAACCTATGCTAAATAGTTTCACATTCCATGATCAGGATGAAATGTCATTCACACATTAGGTGGCCTCAGCTGTCAGTAGAGATCAGACATTGGTGACCAACCCAGAAAGGAGTGAAACAAGGCTGCTGTTTGTCCCCTCTGGTTTTCCATAATTTTATATTTTTATTATATTTTCATAATTTTATAATTTTTAAAATTGTAAAATAGGCACACAAAACAAAACAAAACTGCATTGAAAATTTTGAAAATAGTTGCTTCTGAGGTGGTCTTTTTACAGGATCATATTGAGTAGCCAAGTTGGCCTATACTAGAGAGAAAAGGTTGTCATTTTACTCTTTCTTTGATTAGAGGCCATAGGAAAATATTACGGTATCTCTATTTGCAAAATTCTGAAGAATACGCCTCTTCTGTTCTTTCTAACAATACAGTAAGTAGGGAAAGACAAAGATACTGGGCATCTTTTCTAAGAGGGATTACTGGTCAGTGACATCCAACCATCCCTTCAAATAGTAACAGTGCAACCTGACATTCAAGAACAGGGCAGACCCATTTTTTATTTATTTTCTGTGAGGGTACTTTATATAATTTCAAAAATTAAAGTGCACATTTTAGCTGTTTTAAATGCAATGCAATTTTAATTTTGTAAAATAAGGCAAATAGGCATTGTACATTAAAATAGGTAGACATGAGCAAAATTAAATTTGCTGTATACAATTCTAAGACCCCACTGTGTGTGGTATATTTTGTAAAAATAAGCCATAGGCATTTTGCCTAACATCTTGTCTCTAGTTATCAGACTTGAGACCAACATCGAGCTCTTTTGTACACTGTTTCTGTCAGTCCTGTTGCATGGTTCTGAGACATGGACCCTCCTGAAACAAGTCTCTCAGAAGCTGGAAGTCTTCTAGAAAAGATATTTCCATCAGATTCTCTGCAATTTTCTGTAACATTACCATCCAGAAACAACATGATGACTAACCAACAACTGAAAATATAATCCAAATGAGGAGGCTTAGGCAATTTGGCTATGTCTGCCATTTGAATTAGAACCGGATACATACTGGGTGAGTTGGCCGTGTGATTAGGGGCATGCAGCTGTGAGCTTGCATCTGGGAGATAGTGGGTTTCAACCCCACTATCGGCAGCCCTGAAGATGGTTTTCCGTGGTTTCCCATTTTGACACCAGTTCCTTTCCATTCCCAGGTCTTTCCTATCCCATTGTCGCCAGAAGACCTTTCTGTGTCAGTGCGACATAAAGCAAATAGTAAAAAAAAGAAAGAACAGGATACCAGACAGATTCTGACAGAAGCAACCAGTACAGTGGAAGATCCCCAAAACAGCATCTAAAGAAACCTGGGCTAAACAGATTTAATGCGACCTGAGAAACCTTGCCTTATTATAAAGCAAGCACAAGTCACTGTTAAAGGGGCTGATGACCTAGATGTTACGTCCTTTTAAGCAACAATCATCATCATCATTTCCTAACTCAAGTTTTGCTGGTGTGGTGTACAAGCACTCACCATCTCCTTCTGTCTTCATACATCTTCTGTTCCAGTACATCCTCTCGTTTGTGTCCTCTCTCCTCCACATCTGCTCTTACACTCTCTATCCAGCATTTTCTTGGTCTTCCCTGTGGTCTTCTTCCTATAATATTAAGGTCAAAATATTTTCTGGCAGGTCTTTCCCTGTTCATTCTCATTATGTGCCCATACCACTGAAGTCTGTGTTTCTTTATCACACTGGTAATAGGAACCTCGATTCCTATTCACTTCATTTCTGATCTTGTCCTTTCTAATAGTATGGTTCATGGTTCTTATGAATCTCATTTCAGTTGCTTGGATTCTACTGAAGTCTTTGTTTAGTAGGGTACATGTCTCTAAACTGTTCGTGAGGATTGGTACAAAGTAAGTGTGGTACATGATTGTTTTTGCTTTTTGTGGTATTTTTCAGTCCCAGAGAAGATTTCTCACTTGGCTGTAAGTTTGATGATTTCTGTGCCCTGCTGAGTACTTCCTGCCTAACAGTGTTGTCTTTCAAGATTGTGCTTCCGAGGTACTTGAAGTGGGAAGCTGATTCGACTTTTACTCCTTCCAGAAATATATTTGAGCTTGTTATTTCCTTATTGATGGTCATTTCCACTGTCTTTGTTTTGCTCATCTTCAGTCCAAAATTTTTGAATGTATTGTTCCATTCATTAAGTTTCTTCTGAACTTCAGCTTCTGTCTCTCCCCATAAAAGCACATCATCAGCAAATACCAGGGCATTTGGTTCACTGTCCATTTTCTTGATAGATTTTATGACCTTGTCCATTACCATTACTATTACGAACATGAGTGGTGATAGGACAACCTCTCTTTGTTTCAAACCATTTTGATCATCCGTTGCCTGTCTGGACACAGCTGTAGCACTTCTGGTATAGCATCTTGACTTTGTCAATTAAATACTTTGGCACCTTTAGGTCTTCCAGACATTCCTATATCTTGTTTCGAGGAACACTATATCATATGTTTTTTCAGTGTCCACAAATGGAATAATCATCAAAGCCTGGGGACTTCCCATTTCACATGCTCTTTAGTGCTGTTTCTACCTCTTCTGTATTACCAGTACATTTCTGTCAGCTGTTTTACTGCAAAGATAAGATCCATAGTACTTTGACCTTTCCTGAACCCGTGTTGTTCTTCCTCAAACAAAGGTTTCACTATCTTCCTAAGTCTCATTTCTATGATCTTTTCCAGCACGTTCAATGTGTATGACAACAGCGTGATGCCTCTGTAATTTCCACACTTCTGTCGGTTGCCATTTTTGAACAGTGGGATGATGACTCCTGTATTCCAATCTTCTGGGATTTTGTTTCTTTCCCAAATCACTGATGATACTCTATATAGCCAATTCAAGCCTGGTATTCCAGTTGCCTTTATCATGTCTGAGCTGAGATTGTCAAAGCCTGGGGACTCCCCATTTTGCATGCTCTTTAGTGCTGTTTCTACCTCAAGCCATGTTAATGGGTATTTGTTGTTTTTGGCCTCACCTATACTACAGTCATTGGTGGTGGTGTTGCCCCCATCTCCATTTAACAGCATGTTGAAGTACTTCTTCATTTCATCCCTGATTCTTCCTCTGTTTGTATTAAGCTACCATCATCTGTTTCCAGTGCAAGGATGTTTATATACTCATTTCTTTCACTGTTTACTATTTTGTACAGTAGTTTTCTACTTCCTTGACAGTCTTCCTCTATCCTAGTAGTAAAGTCATCCCAGGACTTTTCCTTTTCTTCCTGGATCAGTCTTTTTACAGCCAGTTTCTTTTTCCTGTATTCCTGTGCTAGATGTTCAATTTCTAATTCATTTCATCTATCATCTGTTTTCTGTTTTTCGAGTAATTTTCTTTCCAGTATATTTTTATCTTTTACTGCTGTCTTCACTCGGTCACTCCACCAAGGTGTTCCCTTCTCTTTTGATGTGGCGCTTGTTTTTCCAAAAATTTCCGTGGCTTCTTTTATGAGGGTTTCTTTGAATGAGGACCATTCTTCTTGTACTCCCCCTTTCTCAGTTTTGGGTAATTTGGCTGTTATCTTCACTTCATAGTTTCCTTTCTTCTCCATGTCCTTCAACAGCCATGTCTTAATCTTTGGCATTTTCTCTTGCTTAATTTTGGGCACATGGACATCTTTTTGGTCAGTGATTAATAGCCGATTGTCGCTATCTAGGCAGTCGCTGGGTATGACTAACATCTGTAACATACTGACCCGCTTTTCTATCAATGATGATGAAGTCAATCATAGTCTTGAGCTTTCCATCCCAGCTGTATCTCATTATTTTATGGCTCTCCCTCTTCTGATACCAATTGTTCTATATGGTTAACTTGTTTTGCAGACAGAAATCAATTAGGTTCTCTCCTTCAAAGTTTCTTTTACCATAGCCATGGGGGCCAATGATGTTTTCACAGCCTAGTCTTTCTTTATCAACTTGGGCATTCAGATCACCCATAATGATTGTGTTCTCTGTTATTTGTTCCTCAAGTTCGATATGGAATTGATCTTTCTCTTCTGTGGTACATCCTGTCTGCAGTGCATATACAGTGGAACCTTGGATTGCGAGCATAATTCGTTCCGGCAACATGCTCGTAATCCAAATCGCTCGTATATCAAAGCAAATTTTCCCATAAGAAACTATTGAAACTCGGATGATTCGTCCACAACACAAAAACATTTATTCGCATAACATTTCTAAAACAAAATATAATGTAAAACAATTAAACTGCTCTTCACCTTAAAATAGAATCATTGTTGGTGTGAGGGAGACGAGAGATGATATGAGAAGAGTTACTGTGTAGCACGAATTTCACTAACGGAATCACTGCTATCGGTTGGCTCATTGGAAGTGTTTTCTTTTCGTGCAACTTTAACGAGGAACCTGTCCAATGACTGTTGCTTTTACCTCTTTTTGAGGATTTCACGAAAATGTGACATTGCATTGTCATTGAACAGATTCATCCACTGTAATCATCTCCTTCTTCCGACCGAATTCCTTTTTAGCCTTCTTTTCGTTCACAGGGCCCATCGTTGCAGAACAGTTATATCACAGATGACAGAAACAAAACATGTACACTTGTACGGTGTTGACTATGCGAGCGAGGCACGCCAACTGAAGTCCAGCGTGGGAAATGATTACACACACTTTCCCAGGAAAGAGAGTGGCAGGGGGAGGGAAAAACAAAGGCACAGGGGAGGTGGAAATGTACGTACATGTGACGCTCGTATTGCGAAACCTCACTCGCTTATCAAGTCACAATTTATTTAAAATATTTGCTCGTCTTGCAAAACGCTCGTAGACCAAGTTACTCGCAATCCGAGGTTCCACTGTACTTGCAGAAGAGTATGATGTGCATTACCAACACTCAGTCTCATCTGGATGATCCTATCACTCACATATTTGACATCTGTCTTTGTGTCTATGTCTTTATGAAGGAGGAAGCCAACTCCATTTTTGGGTTTATTATTTTTCCCACTCCAGTACAGCATATATCCATTTCTCAAGGACTTCTTCCCATATCCTTTCCATTTTGTCTCACTCAACCCCAATATCCTGAGCTTACTCCTCTCCATAAGATCCACAAGTTCTTCACATTTGTTGGTGAGAGTGAGGATGCTGAGTGTACCAATTTTCAGTTGCTCCTTCTTGGGAGGGTTTTGTGTCTTCCAGTATCTCCGATGAGCATCAGGCTTTTGGCCATCATAAACTCGGACGGTACGAGAAGAACTGTCATGTCCGGTATTTAATTTATTCTTCCATCCGAGGCTTGTTTTAGGTTTGAAAGCAGTATATTCATACTCAACTGTTGACTTGCTTGGCCTAACACAGGTGAGGATTTTCTTTTGGGGTTTACTCCCTTAACCTTGGAAGATCCCTCTTCTCCACAAAGCAGTGCTGTCCTCTTCTAATTATCCCCAGGGAGGATGGGTTGCCTCATCCACCATCTCTGCCATTCTGAAGGTCTCTTTCTCTGCCAAAGATGCGTTAAGGTCTTCACCCATAACCCTGGGTATGGGTTCCAATTTACACCCCGTGGGCCTGGGTCCCTGTCTGAACTTAACCATCCTTTCACATCGGCCTACTGATGTGGAGGATGCCCACCACCACAGCATGGATGCGCCAGGCAAGAATTACTCAAGTGGAGAACCGGGAAGGTGACCCTCTCTCTCTTGAGCCGGGTTAATGGTTGCGTATGATGCCACAACCAAAGGCCAGTCACCATTAAAGACTGTAAAATCTGGAGAAGCACTATTAGTGAAGTCCAAAACCCAATTACACCTACTGATGTGTATAAGCTTCATAGCAACCTGTTATAATTAGTAAACAAAGAAGAAAGATGAGAAGATGTTCACAATTGTGACATAATAAACTTGTTCTCATTATAGATTCATGTTAAATATGAGGAGATATTACTGGTCATCAGTCTACTGTTCGGTGTTTAGAGGCCTTCCTGAGGGATCTTTATTTAGACCTTGGAGTGGATTAGCTGCCATAGGATTTGGAATAAAGCATTTGTATGCAATGAGGTGGGGGAGGGATGTCAGGAAAATGCAGAAAAAAACATACACAGGAGAGTCACAATTAGCATCAGTATTCAAACTTCTCATTTAGGCTACATGTGTTTCTGCTTTTTGGCTACATAACTGTGTGAAATAAGAAATACATGGTATGCAATCTACTTGTACAGGAAGACATCTGGAAATAATTTGTAAGAGAAAGTAGAGAGATTCCTTTAACTCCTAAAAAATATCTGAATGCTGGTGGGATCACCTACTACTACCCAGCCAACTTAAATCAGAAAGAAAGCCTAACTTTGACCTTCTACCACCCTTCAAGTTCAGCCATTTATCATACTTTCTATGCTAGAAAGACAGCTACCATAAAATGGGGTGAATAGGGACAGTTTTTTCTGTTTTTGCTTAGTAACTTTTGAATAGGAATTGGTTAATTTTAATGGGGTAAATTTTTCTGTTAAAAAAGAACTCATATGTTTATATTTTATACACACAGAATATTCTCCTGTAGTTGTAGAACTGGATATACTGTAAAATGGGGTGAATAGGGACAAAAAAAAAAGAAGGAAAAAATAATAATTTATTCTTCAAAGTGTCAAGTAAAGAATTTTTTTCATTTATGGGAAATTTACGTTTTCTTCATACCTTTACCTTTCCAGAAAGTCTAAGGGTTTAAACGAAAACAAATGTTTGTTTGGGTGGTCAGCCTGTAAGATAGCTGGTGTTCTGGCATCATTTATTTGGTTCAGGAAACTTAAGTTGGTGAGCAAATTTCAAAGGGTCAGATGGTGTGTTAGGATTATAATTACATTCAGTGACATTCTTTGAACTACTTCTGAAGTTTCTAGAAGTTGCCTGTGACTAAACTGTGCATAATTTAATTCTTTATAGAGACGTGTACCATATAACTTGAAAGTGGGGTGAATAGGGACAATGGGGAGAAATTATAAGAGAGACCCTCATTCAAAAACTCATTTACCTGTGGATGCTGAAATAGTGAAAAAGGCAGTTTTGAAAATGAAAAGTGGTATGTCAATACGTTCAGCAGCGGAGAAAATCAAAATTTCAAAATCTGTTTTACAAAGATATGTTGCAAACACAGATGGAGCTATAGTGTCTATGAAGAAGAAAGGAGGACAGACAAGTTTGTCACATGATTTTGAGGAGGAATTGGTGGAGTGTATTCTAACATGTTGTGAGTGAGGTTACCCGCTGAATACTTTTGATCTCTGATATTTTGTTAAATATTATTTAGACAGAGAAGGATCAAACGTTGCTAAATTCAGAGACAATATGCCATGAATTGACTGGGTCTTCTCATTCCTGTCTCGACATAGCGGTCGCCTTTCCCAAAGAATGTGTCAAAATGTGAAATGTGGCAGAGCAAAGGTGTCATCAGCAGACATCAGAAAGTATTTTGATGAACTGGAAAAGACTCCTGAGGCAATTATCTTGCTGATGATCCAGGTCGTCACAAACTGATCTTCAAGAGAGGGTGAAAATAACCTGAACAAGTGATGAATGAAAGCAAGTCTAATACATACGTGATGTTCACAGCAACTGCCGACAGGACACTTTTACCACCTTATGTCATCTATAAGGTTCAGCATCTGTATGATTTATGGACAGAAGGAGGGCCACGCAGACCTCGATACAACCAAAGCAAATCAGGCTGATAGATGGATGCTGCTTTATTGACTGGTTCGAGAAGATAATTATTCCATACTGTAGGTACTTGGTTGGGAAGAAGGTGGTTGTTGGAGATAAACTAAGCTCTCATTTGTCTCCTGCTGTTATAAAACTATGCAAGGAGAATGACATTTCTTTAGTTTTTCTGCCTGCAAATTCAATGCATATGACTCAGCCTCTAGATTTGGCACTCTTCAGACCACTGAATGTTACCTGGCACCAAGTGATGGAGTCATGGAAACTGAACAGAGGAGGGAACAAACCTTTTGACAAGATGTTTCCAAGGTTGCTAAAGAAGTCTCTTCACAATATGCAGGATAATATGGAAATGAACATTATGTCTGGGTTCAACAAATCTGGAATATATCCATTAAACAGGAAGAGCATTTTGGAGAGACTTCCAGGCTGTGAAGAAGTAGAAGATACTTCTAGCAACCTGGATACTAATGACAGTCTGATAAGTTTTCTCAAAGAAATGCATTACGGTGGTGATAAAGGAACTAGTAATTTGCCAGGCAGGTAGAAGAGACTGAAAAACTGCCTGGGAAAAGTGTTTCGGTAGAAGATCTGACTTCTGATGAAGAAAGCAACTCTTCAATGTGTGATGAAGAACAAGGAAGTGAGTGAACCAAACAATTCTGAACAAGGAATAGAGGAAGGAAGCTGGATGAAAGAGAAGTTTTTTGTATGATCAAGGTGTGGAAAAGGTCTTCGTAGGAAAGATACTGAAAGTGATAAACCCGGGACTAAATTACCTAGGAACATTTCTCAGACAGTCTACCGAAGTGTCTGGTATTTATCTGTTCCCAAATGTAGCTGATGAGTTTGAGTTTGAGCAGACACAGGTGATGACTAATCTTTCTTTTTTTTTTTTTTTGTTGCTAGTGGCTTTACATCGCACCGACATAGATAGGTCTTATGGCGACGATGGAATAGGAAAGGGCTAGGAGTTGGATGGGAGCGGCTGTGATCTTAATTAAGGTACAGCCCCAGCATTTGCGTGGTGTGAAAATGGGAAACCATGGAAAACCATCTTCAGGACTACCGACAGTGGAATTCGAACTCACTATCTCCACAGCTGCAGGCCTCTAACTGCATGACCAGCTCGTCCGGTAATGACTAATCTGAAGCCACCAGTTGTAAGAAGGGGAAGATACACTTTCATTGAATTGTGATTTGTTTGTTGTGCCAAACATGTAACCCTCTGGACCAAAGGCCAGCCATTTAACCATCAAGTTGAACAAGTCAATGATGAATTTGGTGTACATAAGAATAACAGCTCTGGTCAAATATTTATAACTATCCATGCTGGTGATAGACATGGATTTATACCCAGTGTCCTGCTAATGTTTGAGGCAAAGTTTGAAAAGCGGTGATTATCACAATAAAATAAATTTTGAAAATTTTAAAAGTAGGGCTGAAGAAAGACTTTTATCAATTTAGCACCAAACAGGCTGATTGTTATGGAGTTGGTGGTGCTGATGGTGGTGGTGGTGGTGGCATTGGGGGTGGTGATTTTATTTAAACACTTTCCACACTGCTCATTTTAGTTGTGTTTGGAACGTGGATACTGGAGACTTTCTAGCTATAATCAGGTTTTTTCTGAAAGATTTTTAAATTAATCCCTACCATGTGCTTCTGTTTATGAATCATCTTTCCTCTTTCCAATGAAGTATTTTATATTTAAATATAATATTAGGAACCTTTCTAAAATATTATTTTAAAAGTTTACTTTTCAAAAATAAAAAACTTTAATTATTGCTTGTGTGGGGACCATATAACTGTACTCTTTGACATTGTGTTGGCTTGTGTACTCCTTTGAGGGAAAGAATGGTGACTGAGTTTTGATATCTTCGGCATTGTAATTAAGTAGATAATTATATATAGTAGTTTTGAGTGTGATTAATAGAAGTATAAAATAAATTAAAAGTGCTGTAGTATATATATATATATATATATATATATTCACTGAACTTCAGTAACAACGTGACCATGGTGAACCCCAATGGACATGTTGAAAAGGTGAGAGTTAACCTTACAAGGACCAAGGGGAAGCCTCTGAGACTGTTTCACAATTTATGTCAGTAGAATTCAGGTTTACCACATATTTTTTTAGAATGAGCCTCAGAAGCCCCCTTTTACCAGTCCTCTGTGTAAAAACCAAACCTTGATCCTTGTAGGGTTAAGCTACCCCCCCATTTTGGACAGATAAATCCTAAATATGTTTTTTTTCAAGTAGAGGTGCAGAACCAGTTACCACCCTCAGAATAATGGAAAGGTTGAATGATTCCATTGCACTTTAAAGGGATCAATCTGAGCCCATTCCATAGTAAGATGGACTGAAATTCTACCAACTATCCTCTTAGGACTGCACTGCACTGTTAGAGAAGACTCTAAATCCTCTGTAGCATAAAGCTGCCTTCACAGAACAACATACAAAACCAGACTCAGATCTGATTTTATTTGTTAACCAACTTCACCACAGTGTGAACAAGTTGAGACCCGTAAAACAATTTCACAGAAATAGACCCAAACCATTCGCTCTTACGGATCTTCAACAATCCAACTGCATATTCATGTGAGTTGACAGAGCTAAATCGGCTCTACAGAAACTGTATGATGGCCCATATCTTCTGTAGTGCTAAAGATATCACCAAAATACTACATCTTAAACACCAAGGGTAAGGATGTCAGCATCTCACTTGATCACCTCAAACCTGCCTACATACTTGCTGATATGTTGAACAGTTTACCAGGGGTAGTGTTTGATCCTTTTCCAAAATCTGTACAGATATTCAAGAAGAGAATAAACAGCAACAGAGAAAATAAATGAAATGTTAGAGGGCATTTGACCAGTGCAGGTTATTGCAAATAAAAAATGTGTGTGAATAAATTAATTCCATCTGCTGGTCTATGGAGTTTGGACAGCCGAAGTAGAGGACTGCCTGTAGGGGTGAAGTACAGTGGGGACTTCGAGGGCCCTGGGATTGCTACGGTAGCTGTGAAGGCCCTTCAGGAACTCTGAAAAATGGTGGCAAAAGAGGCTCTGGTTAAGACGCAGCAAGTCGTTATGCTACTTAGGTTCCAAAATGGGAAAAAAAATAAATACATAAATAAATGCAATGTAAATTTTAATCTTATACCAGTTGTATAGTATTATTTGAAGTAATTCCACATACTGTATATGAGTTGACTATGTTTGTAAGTACAGGAGATATTACCGGTATAAGTAGAATTTTGTAAACAATATAAATTTATTAAGGATGAGCTGTGTGTTTAATAGAAAAACTTGTTAGCATAAATTGTATAATATTGTATTCTAGGAAAATTTTCTTCTTCTCTTGTTAATTTAAAATTTAGTGCTTGACAATAATGTACTTTAGTGTACCATTTGCCACCAAGGTAGACACCTCATTTGCAAATAAAGAGATTTTGATTTGATTTGATATGAAATGTGAATGTGAAACCCAGAATATGAAGATAATATAAAACTGATAGCTCTCCAACCACTAAGTATTGTCCTCCTAATCAATTCACATTAAAACTAATAAAATAAAATGAATGCTATAGATTTACAGTAAAATGAATCATCAATCAATATTAAAATTTGACATCTTCAGTTATTTTCTTACACTTTACTGGTACAGGATGAAGAATTTAAAAGTGCTTACTAGAACTATAGAAAATGGAGAATTAAAAAGTGTAATTAAATGTCAGAAAATAGAGCAAACTGATCATGTTGTCAGAGGAGATGAAAATTATCTATACACTAGCAAGATACCCGTGCTTCGCTACGGTATTATACTGAAATTTAGAATTGAATGCTTATTTTTTTATATATCATCCGCCGAAATTCGCGATCTGATTTGTTTTCTAATAGATTATGGTAAGTTTCCTCCCATTTTTCAATCTTTCTTTCCAGCAATCGATTTCGTACTTCCCGGGCTAGGTCCAGGTATTTCACCCGGTCAATTGGGTCCCTAAATCTCTGCCATCTTTTCCTATAAGCATTTTTAATATGTATCAAATCCTTCAGGAGATCCAGCGTGGTGTCGTCTTGGGTGCCTTGGCGATACTGAACCCGGGGCCGGACTGCATTCTTAGTCATTACCCGTCCAGGACCCTTTTCCAGCGTGGTCCGCACATTTGACGATGATCCAGAACATTATTATTATTATTATTATTATTATTATTATTATTATTATTATTATTATTATTATATGTTCTGTACCCCACAGCAAGATGCAAGACCGCTACTTGGCGGTAAATTACATGTGCTGCCATTGTCATTGTTGAGAATGTGACCAGCACCATTGCCGCGCGTTGGCAAGTGTGCGGGATTTCTGGCGATACGAATGACATACTTCCATGCATTATTGACCTTATTATAGAGGTGAACAATTGGACGGCCAATCTCATTCTATCGTTTATTTCAAATGTGTTTAAATTTTTATTTATATGCCAGGAGAATCTACTGTAATCTAAGAACGTTCTCCAAAGGAAAAGATGGCTGTTGAAAACGAACCCAGGAAAGATTAAAAATGATCGGTTATGATCAGAATAAGTACATTGAAAATCTACAGCCTGTTTCCAGTCACTCGACAGGGTCAGGAATGGAATGAATAAAGCCCCCATCTAGCGGCGACAATAGGAATTGTGCCGGTTGCCGAAACCTGTCGCACTCCTCTGGGGCAATGATTAATGAATTACAAATGAAATGAAATTATATTTGACAGTGTTGCTGGAATGAATGATGAGAGGGAAAACCGGAGTATCCGGAGAAAAACCTGTCCCGCCTCAGTTTTGTCCAGTACGAATGTCACATGGAGAGACCGGGATTGGAACCACGGAACCCAGCTGTGAGAGGCCGGGGCGCTGCCGCCTGAGCAACGGAGGCTCCTTATAAATACATTATGAAGAGTAAAATCAATTGGTCTCACCTCCTTTTACACCCCACCGCCGTTAAAGTTTATTTACCCCCCCCCCCCCAAAAAAAATAAACTAAAAGAAGGCGTGTTCCTTTATGTTTAAAGGAGATTCCAAACACCAATGTTCACGTCTATTACCTTCAGTTCTGACAGTTTTGAGATATAAGTATCCCCATAAAAATATTTCACTTACTTTTCACTTCCTTTCACCCCCACCCCCAAGTGAAATTTCCGGCAAAAAATACTTGTTTCTTTAATAGTAAAGGATCTTCTAAATACCAAGTATCACGACTCTAACTTCTTCAGTTTTAGATTTTTGTGTCCTCATGAAATGAAATTCAATTCCGTTTCAATCCCGCCCCCAAGATGATTCCCCCCCACCCCCACCCAAACGGGCTTTCTCTGTTTTTAAAGGAGAACCAAATACCAATTTTCACGTCTGTACGACCTAACAATTGTAGTTTTTATTAGATGTAAGTATTCTCATACAATTAAGTCAATTAATTTTAAATTCTTTCACCTCCCCCCCCCCCAATTCATTGGATTTTCCGAGAATAGGTGTTTCATTACTTTTAAAGCAGATTCCAAATATCAAATTTCACGTCTGTAACATCTTCATTTTTGAGATAACAGTAGCCTAATTAAAAGAATTCAACACCATTTTCAGGCACTTTTAGCCCCCCCCCCCCATCCAAGTGGTATTTCCGAAAACTAAAAAAAAAAAAAAAAAATCTCTATTTTTAATACAGATAAAAATACCATTTTTCACTTCTGTAACATGTTAAGTTTTTTGAGATATACTGTATAAATTCTCATTTAAAAATTTCACCCCCTTTTTAGTTCCCCTTAAGAAGAGTTTCCAAAAACAAATCACCAATGTTTCTTTACATTTACAGGAGATTACAAATGCCTCATTTTACGTTTGTAACATTCTACGTTTCTCAGATATTCTGTAGATGTAGTCTTTCAAAAAATTCACCCAATTTGTCACTCCTGTTTAACCGCCATTAATTGGATTTTCGAAAAACAAAAAAATACGTGTTTCTTTATTTTTAAAGGAGATCCCATATACGAATTTTCAATTTTGTAATATCTTCAGTTTCTGAGATATATGTATTCTCATTAAAGGTATTCAAACCGGGCGAGTTGGCCGTGCGCGTAGAGGCGCGCGGCTGTGAGCTTGCATCCGGGAAATAGTAGGTTCGAATCCCACTATCGGCAGCCCTGAAAATGGTTTTCCGTGGTTTCCCATTTTCACACCAGGCAAATGCTGGGGCTGTACCTTAATTAAGGCCACGGCCGCTTCCTTCCAACTCCTAGGCCTTTCCTATCCCATCGTCGCCATAAGACCTATCTGTGTCGGCGCGACGTAAAGCCCCTAGCAAAAAAAAAAAGGCATTCAACCCATTATTCATCCTTTTAACCCCTCCTATTGGGATTTACAGAAAAAAAAGTGTTCCTTTATTTTTAAAGCAGATTCTAAATATCAATTTTCACATGAGCAAACTTTTAAAGTTTTGAGATGTATATACAGTCATTTTAAAAATCCAACCCATTTTCACCCCCCTCCCCTACTATTTGGATTTTCCAAAAGCAAAAAAAAAAATGTTTCTTTATTTTTAAAGGAGATCCCAAATACCAATTTTCAGGTCTGTAATATCTTCAGGTTCTGAGATTGAAGTATCCTCATTAAAGGAAATCAACCTCTCTTTCACCCCTCCTATTGGGATTTTCCGAAAACAAAAAATAGATGTTTCTTTATTTTTAAAGGAGATTCTAAATACCAATTTTTACATCTGTAAACTCTAAAAGTTTAGAGATATAGATACACTCATTTTAAAAATTCCCCCCCCCCCTTTCCACCACCCCCATTAATTGGATTTTCCAAAAACGGAAAAATACGTGTTTCTTTATTTTTAAAGGAGATCCCGAACACCAATTTTCAGGTCTGTAATATCTTCAGTTTCTGTGATATAAGTATCCTCATTAAAGACATTCAACCCTTTTTTCACCCCTTTTCACCCCTCTTATTGGAATTTTGCAAAAGCAAAAAAATATGTGTTTCTTTATTTTTAATGAAGATTCTAAATACCAATTTTTACATCTGTAAACTTTCAAAGTTTTGAGATATAGATACGCTCATTTTAAAAATTCACCCCCCCCTTTTCACCCTCCCATTAATTGGATTTTCCAAAAACAAAAAATACGTGTTTCTTAATTTTTAAGAGAGATCAAAAGTACCAAATTTCAGGTCTGTAATATCTTCAGTTTCTGATATATAAGTACCGGTGTCCTGATTAAAGGCATTCAACCCCTTTTTCACCCCTCCTATTGGGATTTTCTGAAAACAAAAAAATATATTTTATATATATAGATAACTTGTCCTGACTGACTGACTGACTGATTCATCATCGCCGAGCCAAAACTACTGGGCATAATGAAATGAAATTTTGGGGATACATTCATATTAAGATGTAGGTACTCGCTAAGAGAGGATTTTTGGATATTCCGTTGCTAAGGGGGTGAAAAGGGGGGTGAAATTTTAAAATGAGTGTATCTATATCTCAAAACTTTAAAAGTTTACAAATGTAAAAATTGGTATTTAGAATCTTCTTTGAAAGTAAGGAAACATGTATTTTTTTTTGTTTTCAGAAAATCCCAATAGGACGGGTGAAAAAGGGTGAAAAATGGGTTGACTGCCTTTAATCAGGATACCGGTACTTATATCTCAGAAACTGAAGATATTACAGACCTGAAAGTTGGTACTTTTGATCTCTTTTAAAAATAAAGAAACACGTATTTCTTTGTTTTTGGAAAATCCAATTAATGGGAGGGGGAAAATGGGGGTGAATTTTTAAAATGAGTGTATCTATATCTCAAAACTTTGAAAGTTTACAGATGTAAAAATTGGTATTTAGAATCTTCATTAAAAATAAAGAAACACGTATATTTTTGTTTTCAGAAAATCCAAATAGGAGGGGTGGAGAGGGGTGAAAAATCGGTTGAATGCATTTAATGAGGATACTTATATCTCAGAAACTGAAGATATTACAGACCTGAAAATTGGTGTTTTGGATCTCCTTTAAAAATAAAGAAACCCGTATTTTTTTTTTGGAAAATCCAATTAATCGGGGGGTGAAAAGGGGGTGAATTTTTAAAATGAATGTATCTATATCTCAAAACTTTTAAAGTTTATAGATGTAAAATATGGTATTTAGAATCTCCTTAAAAAAATAAAGAAACATTTTTTTTTGTTTTCGGAAAATCCCGATAGGAAGGGTGGAAAAGGGTGAAAAAGAGGTTGAATGCCTTTAACGAGGCTACTTTTATTTCAGAACCTGAATATATTACAGACCTGAAAATTGGTATTTGGGATCTACTTTAAAAATAAAGAAACAGGTATTTTTTTCGTTTTTGGAAAATCGAAATATGCGGGGTGAAAAGGGGGGTGAATTTTTAAAATGAGTGTATCTACATCTTAAAACTTGAAAAGTTTACAGATGTAAAAATTGGTATTTAAAACCTCCTTCAAAAATAAAGAAACATGTATTTTTTGTTTTCGGAAAATCCCAATAGGAGGGGTGTAAAAGGGTGAATAATGGGTTGAATGCCATTATTTTAATTAAGCTTCTGATATCTCAAAAATGAAGATGTTACAGACGTGAAATTTGATATTTGGATTCTGCTTTAAAGTAAAGAAACACGTATTCTCGAAAAATCCAATGAAGGGGGGGGGGGGTGAAAGAATTGAAAAATTAATTGACTTAATTGTATGAGAATACCTACATCTAATAAAAACTAAAGTTGTTACAGACGTGAAAATTGGTATTTGGATCTCCTTTAGAAACAAAGAAAACGCGTTTTTTTGGGGGGGAGGGGGATCATCTTGGTGGGCGGGTTTGAAAAGGAGTTGAATTCCTTTCATGAGGTGACACAAATCAAAAACTGAGGAAGTTAGAGTCATGATAATTGGTATTTAGAAGATCCTTTACTATTAAAGAAACAAGGATTTTGCCGGAAAATTCAATTGGGGGGGGGGGTGTGAAAGGAATAGAAAAAAGTGAATTATTTTTATGGGGATAATTATATCTCAAAACTGAAGGTAATAAACGTGAACATTGGTGCTTGGAATCTCCTTTAAACATAAAGAAACATGCCTTTCTGTTATTTTTGTGTGTGGGGGGTGGGGGTAAATAAACTTAACGGCAGTGGGGTGTAAAAGGAGGTGAGAATAGTTGATTTTACTGTTTATAATGTACTTATAAGGAGCCTCCGTTGCTTAGGTGGCAGCGCGTCTGCCTCTCACAGCTGGGTTATGTGGTTCAAATCCCGGTCACTCCATGAGACATTCGTGCTGGACAAAACGGAGGCGGGACAGGGTTTTCTCCGGATACTCCAGTTTTCCCTGTCATCATTCATTCCAGCAACACTGTCCAATATTGTTTCATTTCATTTGTCATTCTTTATCCATTGCCCCAAAGGAGTGCGACAGGCTTCGGCAGCCGGCACAATTCCTATTGCCGCCGCCAGATGGGGGCTTTATTCATTCCATTCCTGACCCTGTCGAATGACTGGAAACAGGCTGTAGATTTCCGATGTACTTATTCTGATCATAAACCGATCATCTTTTATCTTTCCTGGGTTCGTTTTCAAGAGCCACCTTTTTCTTCGGAGAACGTTCTTAGATTACAGTAGACTCTCCTGGCATATAAATAAAAATTTAAACACCTTTGAAATAAACGATAGGAATGAGATTAACCGTCCAATTGACCCAACTGACCGGGTGGAATACCTGGACCTAGCGCGGGAAGTACAAAATCGATTGCTGGAAACAAAGATTGAAAAATGGGAGGAAACTTGCCGTAATCTATTAGAAAACGTGTCAGATCGCGAATTTTGGCGGATTCTCCCAGATAACCAGTCAGATCGCGAATTTCGGCTGATTATATATAAAACAATAAGCATTCAATTATAAATTTCAGTACAATACCGTAGCGAAGCACGGGTATCTTGCTAGTTTTATATATATAGATCTTTGAGTTGAAGCACCAGTTCCAGATAAGGATTGTACATCGAAAGACCAGACGACAAAGCTATTGTAACCCTCAAAAGAAGAGAAGTGTAGAACTGTAAAAAAAAATTTGCTTATTTGTTTTAACATGTTTTACTAAGTTAAACTGTTTTTTTAGATTTTTAGTACTTTTTAGTCATTGCAAGGAACACACTTCATTGTTAACCCGTATTGTCACTTGAACAAATGTTCTGATACATTTTAGTAAACATCCCACCTTTATAATGCAATAATTATTTGTATTCTTTTCAGAATAACATTTTGTTAATAAAATGGGACATGTTTCATTCATATAGGGACATCATCAGCCATAGTTAAAAGACAAAGAAATTGAAAACAAGGATACAATAAAAAACATTAAAAATGCCTCTTAATTGGCATTTTGACAGATTCATTATCAGAATTATCCAGTGTCTTTTACGGTATACTATATCAAGGCGACTGATATACCCCTGCTTTATCCTGGGTAATCAGTCTCCTCAGATAAGTAATATCAACTATGAAACTACAAACCTGATCAGCAACATCAATATAGAGGAAGGTTACAAAATTACCAATTCTTGGCCACCTATACTTCACAAATTCATTAATATGTGGAACAGAACATTAAATAAGCATAAGAATCTTCCACTTACAGAACAGTTAGAATTCTTAATTAATAATGAAGCTAGAATTTTGTAAATAACATGTTAATGATACTGCTTGCTTGCTGATTCTTTTTACTGTGCAATTAATGACTTTGTTCCCTAGTTTTCTATTTTCTCTTTGTTACCATTTTGTAACCATTCTGTACAAAACAGCAAACTTTACCTGTACCTCATTAATAAAATATAATACCATAAAATTAAATAAATAAGTAAATTAATAAATAAAATAGGCTGGAACCTAAATGATGATGATAAAATGTTAAAATCTTCAGCTTCCAAAGTCAAATATATTGCAAAATTATTAAATGCAATATTAGTATATTAGACTGGATTGAAAATATTAGTACAGTATTTGTCCATCTGCAGTGAAACATTTAGGTATGTTATATGCATCTCTATTGTATTGTTTCTAATTGCAGTTCACTATGTTTGATACCTGATCAGTATTAATTGACCTACCTGGTGGATATCCTCGGGGTTTGCTAATATCAAACGCAATGAGAAGAGAAATAACTAGAAGTCCCACTATTATTACAAAGATCATGCTGTCCCACACTCACTGAGTGATATGCTTCTAGTGTCTGTTGTGTATATATAGAGATCTTCTCCTCAGTTCAGACAATGTAATTATTCACTCTGACCTCAAGGGGAAAAAAAAGAAAGGTTAAAAAATAATCCCTAGTGGCAGGAAGGGTTAATGGTGATGGAGAGTTCAAACACACAAATGGCTGCTTATCTATACAGGCTATCTCTCAGCTATACCTGAAGTCTTTCAATCCAAACACAATAGCTGCTTTGCATTGAAATGAAAGGAAAAATATATTATCTTTCAAGTATTTTTGTTCTGAGTAAAAATATTTTCTACAGTTGTTTCTTGTTCCAAATAAGGCATATTGCACCTTGGAGTAAAGTTGAACAGTAGATGCAGAAAATCTATAATAATAATAATAATAATAATAATGATGATGATGATTATGATGACAATGATGATAATGATGATGATAATCCATTACTTATAAACATACATACATACATACATACATACATACATACATACATGATCATTATAGACTGTTATGCCTTTCAGCGTTCAGTCTGCAAGCCTCTGACAATTTACTAAACGTCGCCACAAACCTCGATTTGCAACTAGTGTTGTGGCCTCATTTAGTTCTATACCTCTTACCTTTAAATCGTTAGAAACCGAGTCTAACCATCATCGTCTTGGTCTCCCTCTACTTTTCTTACCCTCCATAGCAGAGTCCATTATTCTCCTAGGTAACCTATCCTCCTCCATTCGCCTCACATGACACCACCACCGAAGCCGGTTTATGCATACAGCTTCATCCATCGAGTTCATTCCTAAATTAGCCTTTATCTCCTCATTCCGAGTAACCTCCTGCCATTGTTCCCACCTGTTTGTACCAGCAATCATTCTTGCTACTTTAATGTCTGTTACTTCTAACTTATGAATAAGATATCCTGAGTCCACCCAGCTTTCGCTCCCGTAATATAAATATAACTCTAATTACAGCAATTATACCAGTCGTAAGATATACTATTTAGGCTACAAGAATTATAATAAGCAGTACAGTAGCGCCGGCCCCGTGGTGTAGGGATAACGTGCCTGCCTCTTACCCGGAGGCCCCAGGTTCGATTCTCAGCCAGGTCAGAGATTTTTACCTGTATCTAAGGGCTGGTATGAGGTCCACTCAGCCTACATGATTAGAATTGAGGAGCCATCTAATGGTGACATAGCCGCCTCAGTCTAGAAAGCCAAGAATAACGGCCAAGGGGATTCGTCGTGCTGACCACACGACACCTCGTAATCTGCAGGCCTTCGGGCTGAACAGCGGTCACTTGGTAGGCCAAGGCCCTTCAGGGCTGCAGTGCCATGGGGTTAGGTTAGTACAGTAGTGAAAAAGATACTAGGCCTATATCAAATCTGAATCCCACCACCAACTGACCCTCTTCAAAAAGGATTCCCCATTTGTGAAAATACTGGGATTGTACTCTTTCAACTACATGGTCTTTTGGGTGGAATGAAAAGTCAAGTTGTAAGTTTCACCAAAAGGAAAAATCCTCTGAGTTTTAATTATTGTGTTGATGAGATGATAGTACCCCATGGGGAACACTGTAAGTACCTAGGTGTTAATAAAATGAATGATCTTCATTGGGGGTAATCACATAAATGAGTTTGTTAAGTAAGTTTACAGTTCTCTTCATATGGTTATGGAGAGTGTTTAGGAGTTGTAGTAAGGATGTAAATGAGAGGGCGTACAAGTCTCTGGTAAGACCGCAGTTAGAGTATGGCTCCAGTGTATGGGACCCTCATCAGGAATACTTGATATGAGAACTGGAAAAATTCAAAAGAAAGCAACATGGTTTGTTCTGAGTGATTTCTAACAAAGGAGTAGTGTTACGAAAATGTTGCAAACATTAGGCTGGGAAAGCTTGGGAGTAAGGAGACGAGATGCACGACTACTATCTGCGCACATTTTAGTGATAGATTTACACCCTAGTGCTGAAGTGGTCGACTTCGGTTATCTTCGAGATTCGTATTGGCAACCTTTGAAACACAAACTAAGAATCGCTTATCATCGCTGTGCGACATCTGGCGTACACTTTAAGTACTCGTACTGTTGTTGTTTACACAGCGAAGCCAAACTATAGAATTCATGCTAGGAACACGTTTCGCAACGGGAAATGTCATATAGTATTATATATTGTGTGTGTGACACAGTTGTTTGCTTAAAATAATAAAGGTTTATAAAATTCATATCGATCGATCATATTATCGATTCAATTCAGATTTCATTTCCATTCAGTTGGCAGTATTAACGGAACCCTTCTTACTTCTCCAACGAGTACAAAAATCTATCACTAAAAATTGCGCATACTATATGTGGTATGTTTCAAGCTGTCAGTAGAGGGTTGGCGTAGAATGACATAAGGAGAAGAATAAGCTTGAGTGGAGCTTTTAAAAGTAGGATTTCCTTCTTTTTTTATTTTATGTCACACCGACACAGACAGGTCTTATGGCAATGATGGGATAGGAAAGGGCCAGGGATGGGAAGGAAGTGGCCGTGGCATTAATTAAGGTACAGCCCCAGGTATTTGCCTGGAGTGAAAATGGGAAACCACAGAAAACCATCTTCAGGGCTGCCGACAGTGGGGTTCAAACCTACTATCTCCCAGATGCAAGTTCACAGCTGCACACCCCTAACTGCACGGCCAACTCGCCCAGTAATTTAAAAGTAGGAAACATGATAGTATGAAGATAAAGTTGGAATTCAAGAAGACAAATTGGGGCAAATATTCATTTATAGGATGAGGAGTAAGGGATTGGAATAAATTATAGAGGGAAATGTTTGATAAATTCTTCTTTGAAAATGTTTAAGAAAAAGCTAGGTTAACAATTGATACGGAATCTGCCACCTGGGCAACACTCCTAAATGCAGATCATCGATTGATTGATTGATTGATTGATTGATTGATTGATTGATTGATTGATTGATTGATTGATTGATTGATCAATTTTTCTCAATCATAGGATCTTTCAATTTAAAAATCTATCAAGAAAAGAGATACCACAATAATAAATATATTCAACATTCTGATGAAATGAAATGGCATATGGCTTTTAGTGCCGGGAGTGTCCGAGGACAAGTTCGGCTCGCCAGGTGCAGGTCTCTTGATCCGACTCCCGTAGGCGACCTGCGCGTCGTGATGAGAATGAAATGATGATGAAGACGACACATACACCCAGCCCCCATACCAGAGATTAACCAATGATGGTTAAAATTCCTGACCCTGCCGGGAATCGAACCCGGGACCCCTGTGGCCAAAGGTCAGCATGCTAACCATTTAGCCATGGAGCCGGACAACATTCTGATGATAAGTAGCCTACATGAAGCTATTAAGCATAATGATGAAAGACATAAATAAATTGCCATTGTCGGCTGTTACTCATTTCCGAGTATACAATTTCTCCTCCTCATAATCCACTAGCGCTCAATGCTGATTGTGCTTGTACTTCTGATGACTGAATAAGCCAATTCTAGTGTGAAACATGTGTCCACACAGATTGCACTTGATGAAAGTGGGGAAGTATTTGTCGTTTAGCTTCTTCATGCTTGTGACCCTCTTACTCAAACAGCTCAACAGTAGTAGAGGGATCTTTGGCAAGTGTGTCTCAGGTTTGAGAGTTGATGTCTGTGATCTTCATGGTTTGTTTAAGCTAGTCTTTATAACTCTTCTAAGGGGCACCACAGGATCTTGCGCCTGAGGAAATTTAACCATATAGGAATTGACAAAGAAGTCTAATATCACTCATCTAGCAGACATGCCCAGTCCACTGAATCTGAAGACCAATAATAGAGACTTCTACACTGTTAATGCACTCTTTCTCAAGAACTGCAAAATAGGAAACCTGGTTTTCCCATTTGATATTTAGAATAAAACAAAGTTTCTGTTGATGAAAATTCTCAATATTCTTGATGACACGGCAGTACAGGGTCCAGGTTTTACATTGATAGAGTAACGTCATGATGACGGCTGCTGTATGTGCCACGAGTTTGGTTCCAGTGTATGGGACCCTCATCAGGATTACTTGATTCAAGAACTAGAAAAAAATCTAAAGGAAAGCAACTTGATTTGTTCTGGGTGATTTCCAACAAAAGAGTAGCATTAAAAAATGTTGCAAAGTTTGGGCTGGGAAGACTTGGGAGAAAGAAGACGAGCTGCTCAACTAAGGGGTATGTTCT